>NC_053491.1:230769882-231069882 GCF_905171775.1 Rana temporaria | reverse complement strand
GTTTCCAACCTTTTGTCTGTAGGATCCTTAAACCACTGGACAAGTCAGAGTCTTGTTCACACAGGAGATAGCCGCGTCCACTGTAGGAATACTCCACTTTTTGGTGAATTTTTCCTCCATAGGAGTCCCTCCAATAAAGGGTGAACAGGAAAGGAGCAGTTAGCTTGAGGGGGCCTTCAAAGAGCCCAAAAAGGAGACAGAGCTAGCTGCCAGTTCTGACAGGGGTAATTTAAACGCAGACCGAACCATTTCCGTGAGGGACTGTACTAACAGCTTTTCAGACTAAGGCTGTAAATGGTTCCTCCAAAGTGCACTCTTCTGAGGCAGACACATCAGAGCACCCCTCTGCTTGGTCCTCTGAGGGCAAATCAACCTCATCCTGGGACAATTGTACAGCTCTAAGGAACTCCAAAGGGGGGGGGGGGGGGAGACCTGGCAGGCTTCCTCTCTGCTAGGGAGGACGCGATTAATGCTGCCAATCTTTGTTCCAGTGCCCCCCCCCCCCCCCCCCCCCAAGGCTGAGGCAAAAACCTCTTCCATCACATATACAGGAGCAGGTGGGCTGAGGGAAGCAGCAGCACCCAATAACCCAGATGACTCACTCTGGGCAACTACCTCTGACTTATCAGGGGAGGGTGGTACAGCAGAAGCATGACTGAGATCCTGTAAACCCTTTAGCTTCTTAGGATTGTCGGTCCCAGAACCCTTAGAAGGCATGGTCCCGAGCACAAAGCCGAGGTACTCACAGCAAAAAAAACACATCCACTGCTGAGCGATAGACCAGTGTATAAGCTGCTATAAAAGGTCAGTTGATGCAAACTAATGTGCCTGGGGATGCCTGTATATACTGCCTTCTGTATGCTGAAAATAACACCAATTATGGTTTGTTTACCTATGCCACAAAGGAAACTACTGCCAGCACTGCTCCATGCTCCTGCGTCCCTCTAATTGCCACAGCGTCTCTCAGAGACTGTTTTTCTAGGCAGAGGACGCCCGCACATGCGCAGAACGAGCAGAGGAGGCACGGAGCATCTTTACGCTAAGCTCTGCCCCCTCCTCCACAGATATTTACGGCAGGCGCGCGCATGTGAATGCCGCCGAAGGAGGCGAGTGAGCGGGCAGGAGGAGAGCTACCGCAGGCTTCAATAGCCGCTCCGACATGGCGCAATAGAATAGCACTAAGCTGGTCCCAGGGGCTTTCAAGCATGAAAAAAAAATAAAAAATAAAAACACACGCTGCCTATGACATACACTCTGGCATTATCCAAGGTATCAGCCCTGCTTAGACTTCCTTGAGAGCCTTGAGCACCCTCTAGTGGTAAAAAAATTAGCATTACAACAATGTCTATTTAAACAAGACTGTATGACAAAATCTTTCACAGCTTTTACTGGTATAGGCATAGCAGGCAAGAAAACACTCCATGGGGGAATACAGGCAAAACAAATTAAGTCAATAGAAGGCTCCTTGATGGACCAAGTTCATCCAGGACCTTCACTTACCTTTCCACGCTGCAGGGCCCGTCAGAAACAGGTAGCCCAACCTTCGCCAATCACGGAGGGCAATGTCACAAGACCTTTAGGGACTGGGGTCAATGAACAGGATCACCACTCCCCTGGACCTGAACCACACCCTGTCAGAAACATTTTGGTATTGGGTCTGACCAAAGAACTGGAACTCAGGATCCAGCCCTCCTAAGAGAAGCATTAAAGGCAAAACCTTGTTCTTCTTAACCGAGGCCCGGGTACCGTCCACTTTGGCTATGAAGCACTTTGGACGGATCCAAAATTAGCTTGCTTAGGCCACAAAGGAACTATAAGCGAAGCTTTCTTGAATACAAGTTAACCGTGACCAACACCTAAGACACTGGCGAAAAAACTGATGTACTCTCGGTATGGGAGGGGTTATATAGGGGAGGGGACTTCCTGTCTTGGGTGTGCCAGTGTCCATCACCTGAAGGTAGGCTCTATAACCACATAGTAATTACTATGCCGTTCTGTTTCTCGTACATCACGGGACACAAACAAGAATTTCTGGTGCTCACCACCACCCTGAGTACCGATAGCCTCTCTAAATGTTTGGTAACAGGCAGCACAACAAAAAGCACCCTGAAGCATTAAGGGCCAGTAGTAGGCAAACCAAGCATGATTCTCATCACTCGTTTCATGAATAGTCAACTGTCCTCATTGCCCCATAGCACCAGAACCCCCTAACCCCCACATCCAGCTCTAGAAACATAAAAGTATAAATTGATTAGTCTTTTCTTTACCCTTAAGCACAAGTACCAGCCTTGCAAAGTTAGAGTCCCCCAGGCCAGCCTCCTAAGTTATTGGCATCAAGATTATGTACGCTCCCAAGCAGAATGTGTTTAGAAGAGATGTCTCCAAACTTTCTAACCAAAAACGGACAGTTTACTGTCCTTCATACTTAAGTGGAAGTCCATGCTAAAACTAAATATCGCTGCAGCTATAGCCCCCAACATTCTAACACTAACCTATCTAGCCTTGTAAAAGGAAAACAAAAATAAAAAATCAGTGTCCATACCTATTCTGCAGGCGATCCAACCCGATCTCCAGCAGCAGAATCTCAGATCCCACACCGAGCTGTCAGCCTCAGTTTCGCTGTGTGGGCGGGTGCAGGGCTCATCCGACAACTAAAGCCCCATAGTAAATCCCCATTCATTTCACAGCCATTGTCGGACACGTCCTCTGCAGAGCTTCCGCCGCTGGAAATTGGTGTCGGATTGCATTGCCTGCAGAAAAGGTATGTATACCGATTTTTTTTTTTCCCTTTACAATGCCCAAGCTTTGATGTCAGTGGGAGGAATAGAATCCTATTGTTGGTGTCATTGGGAGTAATTATGTCCCATTGTTGGTATCAGTGGATAAGAAAAATAGCAGCCAAGAGCCAGAATAAAAAAAACAAAAACAAAGTGCTGCATCTGGTCCCTGGGCCACAGGGTGGAGACCACCGGTTTAAAAGCTAAACTAAATTAAAGCTCCATGCAACTATGCATGTTTTCTGGCTCTCTAGTAATGCATCCTCAACAACCAAGCCAGCAAAGAAAGCGACAGTAAATATGTTAGATAAAGATCACTAGAATAATGTGGAGCCTGTCACTGCTGACTTTGTTCCTGGAAAAGTTAGCAGCCTGGATGTCATGCATGTCATTCAGGAAGTGAACTAAGAACTCCCAATCTACATGCTTATTCTAGGTGACTGAGTACAAAAGCCCTTGAAGGTAGTGGTAAACCATAGCAATCTTAGTTTTTCTTTGGACCTTAAAGTGGATGTAAACCCCCACTCATCCTTTCTAAACTACTGCCATAGTGCTGATCTATAAGGATATACATGCCTCCTGCATGTATCCTTACCTGTCAAATGTCTCCCCTCTGTCTGTTATAAGAACTGAAAAACCAAAGATTCTGTGGGTGGATCTGTTGTCTGGAGCTCGGTGGGTGGAGTCGTGATGTCAGTAGACTCCCCATCCACCTCTACACTCCTTGTCAACATGCATTTTGTGTATTACTTACACAGAATTCTGCTATGATCACTAACATCCAGTCAAAATCCAGAAAAGTAACCACGTGACTTCAGAAAAGGAGTGGGGGTGGGAATTAAAAAAATAATGCCTGTTTCCTGGCTACTGCATGAGATATGTAAATAACCTGTCACTCACAGTAAGGGGGCGGAACGGACTAAGGTTTTTCTCTGTCAGTCCGTTTTATTTCACTGAACAATAAAAGGATTGCTTAGAGCTGGATTAACTCTGTGTGGCAAGACTGGGCACAGATGATAGGAAATCTTTTACTCTACATTGTGACAGCAAAAAACAAATAAAAAATAATTCGGGTTTACATCCACTTTAAGCCCTGGTTCACACTGGTGCATTTTGACATGTCAAATCGGTGGCATTTGCACCGTCCTAATCGGTGCGGCGCTGCACCGATTTCAAAAAGTCGTTTTTGTGATTTCGGCCCGCAAAATAAATTGACATCTGTGCAGAAACTGCACAGATGTCTCTGTAATCGCGGCCGAAATCGGGATTGACAAGCTGGTGTGAAATTGTGCGAGTCCAGCTGAACATACAAGGCTCGATTCCCGCAGCCCAGGGTGAACCTGGTCTTCACCTGTTTTTTAATGTCTATGAAGTGCATCAAACACGGGCTGGACAATTTACTGCAACGAGCTACGATCACTACAGGTTGCAGCATAGTTTGTTTTCTTTATCTCTACCGAATGCATGCGTTTCCTGATAACTTTAGGCAATGTAGAAACAAACTTATTTTCATCTTGGCTAGTAAAAGTCAATCTGAAGAACATCACTCTTAACAAGCCCTCACATGCTTAACCACTTCAATATCAGGCACTTTCACCCCCCTTTCTGCCCAGGCCAATTTTCAGCTTTTAGTGCCGTCGCACTTCGATTGACAATTGCATTGCCAAAGCAACACTGTACCCATACGACATTTTTATAATTTTAGACAGATAGAGCTTTTTGGTGGTGTTTAAAGCGTTCCACCCAAACAATGGAACTTCCGCTTTTCCGGTTCCTCCCCCCTTCCAGTGTCAAATTTGGCACCTTTCGAGGAGGGGGGGGGGGGTCAGACCCCCCTAGTACCCTTCTAATACAGGCATTTGTTCCCACTTCCAGGAATAGTTTGCCGCAGATTCTGACGCGATCTACGCCATGTCTGGGCCCCCGCTGTCTTCTGGGATACACACAGGTCCCAGAAGACAGCAGGGACCAGCAAGGACACGCAGCTCAACTTGCGCATGTGCAGTAAGGAACCAGGCAATTATAAAATCTTGCAAATTCATAATTTTTCTTCTTCACTGATGGGCGCTGCACTGATGATCAGTGTAAACAATGCACTCACTGTGCCCAGGCAGACTTGCCGGTTATCGGCTCGCCTTTCGGCACAGACACAGAATGTGAGGAAAGCAATACCAAATAACCGGCAAGTGCGTTTATATGTGACCAGCTGTGATTGGACACAGCTGATCACATGTAAAGGGCTGCTGTGATTGGCCCCTTACCATCAAAAAGGATACAGCTGTCACAGGGCATGCCCCAGGGGGCACGGGTGAGGAAGGACATCCATGGACATCCTTTGAGAACTGGGGGCCCACGCTGTAGCCGTTTTATTGGCTATAGCGCAGACGGGAACCAGTTATAGGCCAAGTTCACCTTTTACAGAAAAAAAAGCCCATGGAGTCCCAGTAGATATTAAAAGGATACGTAGCTTTGTAAAATGTTTGTTATATTGCTATACCTGTAGACCATTTGGGCCCCCCTCAGACACAAGGCTGAAAATCTCAGTTAGCAATAAAAAATAAAAGGCAGTTTACTTTGATTATAAAAACATGATTTTTAATGTTTTGCGCTTGTACCTGTGCACTTTCCTACTGATTTCTACTTTCCTGAACACATGTAAACACAAAGAAACGTGTAAAATTGTGGTTAAAAAGACCACAAAACAAAAATCTAAAAAAATGCACACATGGACTCATGTGACCCCCTTAGTGAGAGCTAGCAGTAACCTACTGCATTAGTATATCAGTGATGAGTTAGCAAAATTGGAATATGAATAGAGCACCCTCCACTGTTGGACGCTTCAGAAAGGTGATTTCAACAGTTTATTTGAAATTGGAACATTCCTTTAAAAGTGAAGATACTGTAGTGTAATGAGATATACGTCTTCCTCCAAATGGATTACCTGCCGCAGGCTGTAATAATCCATTTTCTTTTGCCACACAAATCAGTACAAACAGGAGGCAGGAGTAAATTTAAACTTTACAGTATTGTGTTTTCTTCTATTTACAAAGAATTACAGTACATTTTTCAGAGAAGGCGCATGACCACCTTCTGCTAGTGACAGGAAATGCAAGAACCTAGTTACACAGAAAAGTAAAAAGGTACAAAAGAAAAATAACAAAAACGAAAAAAAAAAAAAAAAATATAGTGTGTGAAAACCTTAATCATAACATGCCGCCATCCCAGCAAATGGACAGAACTGTATCCCCATATCCAGTCTGCTATACTCAACTTCCATTTACACAGCAGGATGGTATAGAAGGTCAGTGAGGAACTTCCAAGAGATGGGTAGCACCAGTGAATGTGGAGTGATGGACATGGTGGTACACCGAGAAGGTTAGTTTGAGAGTTCAGTCCTTGAATCCATGACAGTGTCCATCTCTCAAGCCAAATAGGGTATGCAGATGGCAGGGACCATGGAATGTCTTCAGTGCCTGGATGTGTGGTATCTGGATGTATGGTACTGTAGGATTGATCACCAGTATAATCACAAGTAAAGTCAGTCAACAACTTCTCTGCTAAGAGCTATGTATACTTATCTCTATAAAAGTTAGCCAACCCATAAGGGATCTCTTATGTATACTTGTCACAATATTTGCTGCATGATAAAGAATGCAAACTAAAAAAAAAAAAAAAAAAAAAAAAAGCTGCAATTAGCATAGCTATGAGACTCTTTTTTAAAAAAAAAAAACTTCAAGCTGACTTCACAGAAGTAATGATTTTACACTAGAATTCTGAGTCACTTGACAAGACTCCAGTCTCAAACCATTGACATGCTCTCAGACAACAGACAAGATATGGCCTACACACATACACGGGACAAAGGGAACCCACACCACCTACATGACTGAATAGTGATCAGTGGTTATAGCTTATCCAACAGCTCTGCTGGGGGCAAGAGGTGGACATGTCAACGGGTAGGAAAAAAAAAAAACACTTTGTGAGCAATGCAACTAAATGGGGGGGGGGGGGGGACACAAAAACATGAAAAACAAAAGCCCTGTCATTCATGCACTTAAGGGTTTAAAATGGTCTACTTTATTGAAAAAATAATAAAGGGAGTCCGTTGCGCTCTGACCCATATTACTAAACAAACATATAAAAAGTTCACAGAACTAAAAGGGCAGAACAATGGAAAAAAAAAAAAAGGTAAAGACTGAGCTTGTGTCACGGAGGCACTGGTACAAACACCAACAACCATGACTCACTAATGTGGTTTAAAAACAGAATACAGTAAAAACATGAAGCACAGCTGCCGATAGCACCATGGTTCCCAGCTTAACATTGCTCAGATTCAACAAAGGCAGATGTAAGCTTAATGTGCAGAAAGGAGGTTGACACAGGACAATGTGCACTTCGTACTGGGGCTGGCCCAGTCATTGGCTACTGCCAAAAATGCCTGTAAAAAGCAGACTTGAGTTATTTTTTTCCCCACGTTTCTCTAGACGGCTTCCATAGCGCTCTTTAAAACATGTCATATGGTCTCTTACTTACAGCCTTGATATATCCATTGGCTTAGTATCATCAGCCTACTTAAAATCTGTCACAAAGTGTGCACTTCACGAATGATGGGAGAGAAAAAAAATAAAATGAAAAAAATTAATAGAACTGGATGTCATTCCATAACAAGGGATTTAAATCAATACGCAGTTGGAAGGCATGATCTGCAAATACTGAAAGATTATCCTTCCAGTTAAAAGGTTCCCACACCTTGTTGTAGAATGCCCATCCAAATTAACAAGATCACCCCTCCTAAGCCTCACCCATCCATTCCAACCATCGCAAAGGGTCTTAGTCTAACTGCTTCTCAATCAATCCACTTGATCTTCATTGCAGAGTACGCAGGCTGAAAGACTTATGCCCTGTACACGCGATCGGACCTTTGTCCGACCTAATTCACATCGGAATTCCATCGGAGTAAAATAGAAAATGTTCTCTATGTAAACGCGGATGGGATTCATCGGAATTTCCAATGGAATTACTCCGATGGGGCATACACACGGTCGGAATTTCCAATGGAAAAAGTCAGTTGGACTTTTTCCATCGGAGATCCTGATCGTGTGTATGGAGCTTAAGAGACCCATTTGATTGGCATTGCAATGCCTGGAAGGGTTGGGAAGCAACGTCATGAGCTGCAGTGCACATAAGGAGAAGCCACATACACAAACAAATAGTGGGGATGTTCTCCCAGAACTGAAAAATTGATTTGGCTGCTGGGGCTAGTTGAAAACCCAATTACCCAGGCTATAGGGTCTCTATCCCCCATGTATTGTTTACGATTAGTTCAAAGTAGAAAATCGGGCAACCTTTGTTACAAGGCAGGAAAAAAAAAATGATGTCTGCCAGTTCAATAGAAGAACTCGTGTTAATGCTTAATACTGCAATCCCTTACATCAACTGATCCAAATGAAAGTAAATAAGCATTAACAGTAAAAGTATGTGTTACAAAACATCCAATTTTTTAAAGTAAGAAACTCAGGCATGCAGTGACAGATCAAGAAGAGACCAATACTACTCAGCAACAATGGAACCCCTTACCCAAAGAGCGCACACCCAATTTTGAGGTCCCATTGGCATTAAAAGTTTCCTAAAAATCCTCAGCTTAAAATACTACACATCATTGTAATAAGGCACCTCTCTATTTCTTTGCTGCCACGCTCCAGACTCAAAACATTGCCAGAAGTGCCTTATTGCTGCTTTTTTCTCTCTCTTTTTTTTTTTTAATAGGCCATAGCCTTTTTAAAAAGGACAACAGTTGTCATTACATGAATACACAAATCCTTATTGGTGACAAGAATGGAGCAGTCCGCTCTCAGCGATGGAACAACCAAGTCTAACTGCAAAATGTCATCAGCTAAAAGCAAATCAAAAAATGTAACAGTCTGCATGCTGTTTTTACAGAGCAATGACACTGCATCTATTTTCTATACAGCCATGGCAGCTGAGTCCGCACGATGCTTTGCACTTCGATACGTGATGAGGCACAAGTTCCATTTGAAGTTCTACACGTCACTTCTTTTCAGGTGCAGCGCGCACAGCAAGACCTTGAGAAGCCCTAGATGGGGTTGGCGCCTGGCACTCTGTAGAAAGTTCCTGCTCAGCAGAAACACCTGCCCCTTGTTGATCGGAGAGAGACGTTTCTTCAATGCAGTATATAGATGGCAAATATTCATCTTCTGAATCGCTGTCATGTACTTGGATAAAAGTTTTGCCAGATGCAGAACGAAGCCTCTCTTTGGCGATCCTAGTTTGGTCTTTTGAAGTAGTGGGGGGTGTTTGTCTACAATTTACACGTTTTCCTAACAAGCTTTTAGATTTCTCTTCTGGTGACCATGTTCCTTCAAGGGTGCTTAGTTTCTCCTGAGATATATGAATGGGCGATCTCTGGGAAGAAGTTTTAGACTGCTTTTTGCTGTCCAAACCATTGTGAAGATCATTCGCACGCCCAGGCCTCTCTTTTGTTAAACCAGTGCTCGCTTTTTGGCAGGGATCTTTAGGCTCCTGTTTAGGGGTGACTGGGGGCAATTTTTTCTGCAAAGGAGTATTACATTTATCTACAGAGGTATTAAGGGGTAGTGTCCTAGGAGGTTGAGGTTGTGGGTCAAGCTGGCTTTTTTTCACATAATCAGATTTGCCAGCTAGGACTTTTTCATCAGCCACAACAGGTTTGCCTGCAACAGCCTGGTGTTTTACAGCAGCAGTCAAGTACACCTTCCCGGCCTCTGCCGGTAACTTTCCAGCCGAAGACAACACAACTTTCCCTGCGTGTTTTCCTGTAGGAGATAGCAGCACTCTACCAACTTGTGAAGAATTCTTTCCTACGGGGGATAGCAGTACCTTCCCAGAAGTCAGACTTTTCTTTCCCAAAGAGGCCAGCAACAGCTTCCCAGTAGATAAAGATTTCTTCCCCAAAGAGGCCAACAGCACTTTTCCAGGCGGCAAAGCTTTTTGTGTGGGAGAGGCCAGAAACAGCTTTCTTCCAGTGGACGACTTCTGGCCTGCAGAGGTCAAAAGTATCTTGCCAGCAGACAGAGACATTTTATCTGAACACCCAACTAAAACCTTACCAGGCGGCTTGTCATTTTCCTCTAGAGCCAGGAATACAGGTTCTTGATTACCAGTTAAAGAGGAACTCAGCAACACCTTTGTTAGTTTGCTTTTCTTATCGACCAAGGGCGGGCTTTTTTCCTTGGCACTGTCTGCTGCAGCTTTTGTGGCAGAAGGTGGCTTGATGGGATCGCTCTTTTTGCTAGAAGGGGATTCAGATTCACGAATTTCACCAGGCTCCAAAGGATTAGGCCCACATGGGTCATGCTCAGTGCAGGATAATCGTCCGTCAAGCTTGGAGATGAAAAGCATTCCCTCACGGTGACCTTTGCAAAAGGAGCTGGGGCACACATCACAGAAAGAAGCTGCCTCTTTGCTACACACATCACATTGATGCCACGGACATTCCCACTTGCCTATTAAAAAAGGAAAAAAAAAAAAAAAAAGTTTATAAAAAGGTTTTGTGTGCCTAAATAAAACAAAATAAAAAAGGTTAATCTAAAGGCAGGGATCTTCAAATTCCAGCTGTTGTGGAACTACATGTCCCATGAGGCTTTGTAAAACTCTGACGTTCACAGACATGGCTAGGAACAATACGACGTGTAGTTCCTGAACAGCTGGAAGGCCGTAGTTTAGAGACCCCTGATCTAATATGGGTACCTGAAACTACAGGATATACTGTAGATTGCCAAACAAACCCCACACAGTGCAAGAACCTTCCCTGAAACTGTAATTAAAGCAGATCTTCTCTTTTTGTATTTGTTCCAGATCTGTGCAGTAATCCAGTATGGAACACCTTATTCTCTTTGTATTTGTGCGAGAGTTTGCCATAATAAAAGACCCTTTAAGTCCTGTTCGCTCTCATTGTGTAGGATAGCTGGTCTTTTTATCCACCTCAGTACTGATTTCTGCAAGTAACCTGTTTGTAAGGATCTGCTCTCTGCCAGGCTATGTGCAACACAGTAATAATGTCATGGATACTTTTAAAAAGGTAAAAGGTTGTGCGTTTGGCATTAAGTGCACACAAAGTAAATCCTTTGTGACTAATGAGGATTATATCTAATCTCAAGTTTTTTTCCCCCAGACATTCATCTTTATTCCAATCACTATAATGTCAAGAATTGTGTCAAAGTTTTTGATAAAATGACTAAGACCATGGCGGGAGGTGTAAAATGTAAATTATACCCAATTTTTTTTATATTTTGATTGTAAAGACTACACAGAACAGGTTACAGTCAATGATTCAAAGAACAGCATAGGCAAATAATCAGTTGCGTAAAATATAACAGGTACAGTCGGAATTCCCTCTAATCTAATGCAACATCTGATAATTTCTTAGTAGTGCAAGAAACCTTTAGACCCCTTTCACACTGGAGTGGTTTGCAGGCGCCATTGCGCTAAAAATAGCGCCTGCAAACCGACCCTAAACAGCTGCTGCTGTTTCTCCAGTGTGAAAGCCCTCTGGCTTTCACACTGGAGCGGTGCTCTAGCAGGATGGGAAAAAAAGTCCTGCTAGCCGCATCTTTGTGGGTTTTTGTAGTTTCAAAGTGAAGGATTCAGTTAGGAGTAAGCATCTGTTAAATCTGTTTAAAGCCACTTGGTTTCATAGAATTCTTTACCTCCTGTCATCCTGTAGAAATATCTGCCTTGGTGCAGTCAAATTATAGATTTTTAGCACAAGATTTATATATAAATGTCAAAATTTAAAGTACACCTGAAAACATTAAACATTATAAAACCTGTCTCAGCATTAACATACAGAATACCTAGTGATGTCCCCCCCCCCCCCCCCCTTTGTGTTATGACTGTCCACTATCTCAGAGAAGATGCCAACCACTGACATTTCTTCCCCCACAGTGAAGCAACTTTAATAAACAGCGCCATCACTAAGGGTTTTTATACGCAAGCATCATTACAATACCCTTCAACGATGTTTACTTACCAGCAGGTCTACGTGTTAAATTTAAGCAATCAGCATGATAAACCTTGGGGCAACCGTGTCTTTTACAAGTAATAAGCTGTCCTCCATCTCCACAGCTAAAACATTCATCTTCATGCTCCTTAACCACCTCATGCTTTGTGCGCTTCACATACTTCCTCCTGGCCCGGTCTTCAGACAGCGGCTGGTTCTTAAATACAGAAACAAATAGGCGAGTCAGTTAGCTTTTGTCACTATAGTAAAAAAAAAGCTTTACAGAAAAAATACACAGCTAGGGGGCCCACGACTGGAACAAAAAAAAAAAACACACACACACACACACACACACACACACACACACACACACACTAGAATTCTGATATCCGAAATTAACATTTTACCACAAATTGTATAAAGACTGGATACTTAGGAGGGACGGCTTGTCTTCCACCCACATATTTAACCCTTTCATGCCTATGCCTATGTATGACATTTGGTGTTTACAAGTTAAAATCCATATTTTTGGCTAGAAAATTACTTAGAACCCCCAAACATTATATATATATTTTTAGCAGAGAATCTAGAGAATAAAATGGCGATTGTTGCAATATTTTATGTCATACGGTATTTGTGCGGCGGTGTTTTAAACACAACTTTTTGGGAAAAATTTACTTTCATGAATTTTAAAAAAATGAAAAAGTAAAATTAGCCCAATTTTTTTGCATAATGTGAAAGATGATGTTATGCCGAGTAAATAGATACCAAGCATGACACGCTTTATAATTGCACGCACTCGTGGAATGGCGACAAACTACGGTAACTAAAAATCTCCATAGGCGACGCTTTAAACTTTTTTTACGGTTACCAGGTTAGAGTTACAGAGTAGGCCTAGTGCTATAATTATTGCTCTCGCTCTTACGATCGCGGCGATACCTCACATGTGTTATTTGAACACCGTTTTCATATGCGGGCGCGACTTCCGTATGCGCTTTCTTTGCTGCGCAAGCTCGCGGGGAGGGGGGCGCTTTAAAAAATTTTTTTTTTTGTTTTCTTATTTATTTATTTTTTCTAATATTACATTTTTTTTTTACATTTTGATCACTTTTATTGCTGTCACAAGGAATGTAAACATCCCTTGTGACAGCAATAGGTCGTGACAGGTACTCTTTATGGAGGGATCGGGGTCTAAAAGACCTCCGAGCCCTCCTTTGCACTTCAAAGTATTCAGATCGCCGAAAACGGCGATTCTGAATACTGTGTACTTTTTTAAATCCGGCGCCATTGGCAGCCGAGAAACCCGGAAGTGACGTCATGACGCCGCTTCCGTGGTTTCAATGCGCACACTGAATCAAAGCCGTTTACGGCTTTGTTTCAGAGCGCGCCGAGACGCTGGAGGCGCCGGATCGTGGATCGGGTCTCCCGGTGGGACGGGAGGCCCGGTCAGAGCGGCGAGAGGCGGCGGGAGGGGGGGGGATGTCCCCTCCCGCTCCTCCGGCATAACAACCGAGCGGCTTTTAGCCGCATCGGTTGTTATGTTTGGAAAGCCGATCGCCCGCTCTAAACAACGGTACCGGGATGATGCCTGCGGCTGCAGGCATCATCCCGGTACAACCCCTGAAAGCCGAGGACGCATATATGCGTACGCTCGGCGTGAAAGGGTTAAAGTATAACTAAAAGCAAAACTGCCCCCCCATTTTAGTTAGTTTAAGTGAGGATTAGAACCTGTAAAAAAAAAATTGCCATCTGTGTCCCATAGGGGAGATTTCTCTCAATTACCTGTCCTATAGCCAAAATAGGAAATGAGAGGAAATCCCTCCAAGTGAGGAAATTCTGGGGTTTCGCCAAAACTAGTGCCCCCATTGGAAGATTCCCTCTGAGGTCAACCCAAAATTTGAGATTTTTTTTTACTTTCGGTAATGTTAAATAGGACAAATAGCGAAAGTGGGGCAAAAGTTTTGCCCTTAGTTACATTTGAACAAATGTGCAATTTGTCTACTTAGCAAGTGACCAGACTATAATTGCCTCTTCTCTCAGACAGCTGGACAAGTGACTTAATAAAAGTGAACAATAAAAGTTAATCCAATGTGTGTTGCGAAAAAAGAGAAAGCATGAAAAGGTAAATTAAAAACTACAAAAACACAGCAAATATCCCCTGGGGTGAGACATACAATTATAAAATGTCCTTTCTGCGCCATAATTCAAATCAAAACACACCTTGGGTCTGACTCCTAGAAAACCACTGCAGTTGGGTGCACCACATTTACACACGGTCTTTCCGTTTCCCAGACATTCCAAGTTATAGTTGAATGTCAATTCCGTTCCTGAAAACAAAAGGCAAGAAAGAATTAGATAAAAAAACAGATAATATTGACATACCTGTAAATTTCTCATATTGGAGTACAGCACAGGACTTGTATTGGTAGCCTGCATATAACCCATGCATGGTATGTCATTGGGTGAATGAACATGGACAAAAAAATAAAAATAACTTACTAGGGCTGAGCTTAAAGCAGTGTTCCAGCCGCAATTTATTTTTTAAAGTCAGCAGCTACAAACACTGTAGCCATCCTCACTAAGGGAAATAGGCAGTGGAGCCTTGCGGCTTCACTGCCCGTTTCCTTTTATGAATGGGTGGCTGTTCTCTGGGATACACACAGTTCCTAGAAGACAGCGTGCCCCTTTCTCCAGAAGACAAATGCGAGGAGGACAAGAATGAAGACCAGCCGCGGACTAGAAAGAGGCAGATTAGGAAGATCTGCCTAGCAACAGCCATTTCTGGTAGGAAAAAAAAAAAAAAAATTAAACATTTTTAGAGCATTTTTTAATGTAATTTTTTAGGGTGGACCTCCGCTTTAAAGAGTGTATCCGTATAACCCTGATCATTCCATGAGACTCCAATTTTTAGCAAACAAAAAATAATTAGGACACCAAGGGAAGGGGCCAGTGTCCTGTATTGTGTTTCAAAAGAAAAAAATAACTGACTTGCCTGTAAATTACACATATTGTGGCGTACAGTATAGGACATAGACTTAAAATGAATAGACTGATACAGACTAAATACACAAATTTGAGCAATTTTTACCAAAGCTATGTAGCAGTAGGGATGAGCTTTGTGTTCGAGTCGAACCCATGTTCGACTGTTCGTTGAAATTCGAACGTTACGGGCCGTTCGTGCCAAATTCGTCACGGCCCATAATTCACTGCGCCATCGCAGTGCATTGCTGGCTGATGATTGGCCAAGCATGCACTATGACCCCAGGGTGGCTTTGGCCAATTATGGCTCAGGGGGTTTAGTACACGTCCCACAATATAAAAGGCCGCCTGCAGGTCAGCCTTGTGTTGTGTGTTGCGGCGGTGGTTTGAGACAGAGTGAGAGACATGGCCCCTGAGTAGACCAAGTACATCACAGTGCTTAACGATAAGGCCGCAGATGGGGACAACACCGGCACAACGGCAGACGATCAGGCACTTGAGTCTGAGGCATGCAGATGGACACCGTGAGGGAGGCCGAGGCATGCAGATGGACACCATGAGGGAGGCTGAGGCATGCAGATCGACACCGTGAGGGAGGCCGAGGCATGCAGATCGACACCGTGAGGGAGGCCGAGGCATGCCGATCGAAACCGTGAGGGAGGCCGAGGCATGCCAAACGAAACCGTGAGGGAGGCCGAGGCATGCCGATCGAAACCGTGAGGGAGGCCGAGGCATGCCGATCGACACCGTGAGGGAGGCCGAGGCATGCAGATCGACGCCGCGAGGGAGGCCGAGGCATGCAGATCGACGCCGCGAGGGAGGCCGAGGCATGCAGATCGACACCGCAAGGGTCACCTTATGGAATAACTTGCAAAATGTACTTTCATATACTGGCATATTGAAGGCTTACACCCATCTATGGTTGACCACATGTAAAGAAGACTTGGATTACCATTAAGGAGGAAAAGCTTTTGTCCATAGTGAGGAATATCACAAAGTATTAGGGATCAATGAAAAAAAGGTAGTATTAAAAGATCTCAACTGAGAACATTGCTATGTAAAATTTTGTTTTCTTACCAGCTTTAACGTCACACAAGGCAAAAAGTCCAACTCGAGTGTCACCATTAACAGTCCATTTTTGAGTCTCGCAGTTTGGCTGGCAGCAGTGGTTCATGAAGCGTGCAAAATTACCCTTTGGCCCAGCATCAATGACACGGTCCTAGAACAAGGTGTACACATAGTAAGCATACATACATAGATCATATTTTCTTTAATACATTTTCTCCTTTTAAGTTTACTTTTCAAGTTGTCCTGGCTGTGCTGCGACACTCCCTGGTTCTATGTCTGCCCACTGTGCCCCCAGGCTCATGGAGTCACAGATAAATCCCCTGTATGTGTATGCTCCTGCCCTATACTACAACTCTACGTGCAGCTTCTGCAAATTTAGCACATACAGGCAGCACAAGAGGGACACAGACACCAGTGACCAACAGGGTGATAAACCAATCCTTATGAAAGAAAATCTGGGAGGGCCTGCAGAGTGTGCCAGGAGTCTTGACGAGGTCAGAATACCAACCACATCTCCCTGGGATGATTGAATGAGAATCACCAGAATACTATCCATCTTGATCCTGTGGAGCAGGAGAGGTAAGCTGCTTGCCTATTGCAGATTCATAGCTAGATTCACAAAGAGTTAAGCCGGCGTATCAGTAGATACGCCGTCGTAACTCTGAATCTTAGCCGTCGTACATTTAAGTGTATTCTGAAATTGAGATACACTTAAATGTAGCCAAGATACGATTGCCTGCGCCGTCGTATCTTAGCTGTCTAGTTCCGCCGGCCGCTAGGGGCGTGAACGCTGATTTAAGCCTAGAATGCGTAAATCAGCAAGATACGCCTTTTCACGAACGTACGCTTGCCCGTCGAGGTAAAGATACGCCGTTTACGTAAGGCGTTTTCCGGCGTAAAGTTAGTCGAACAAATAGCTGGCCTAGCCAATGTTAAGTATGGACGTCGTTCCCGCGTCAAATTTTGAAAATTTTACGCCGTTTGCGCAAGTCGTCCGTGAATGGGGCTGGACGTAATTTACGTTCACGTCGAAACCAATAAGTCCTTGCGGCGTACTTTGAATCAATGCACACTGGGATATGTCCACGGACGGCGCATGCGCCATTCGTTAAAAACGTCAATCACGTTGGGTCATGGTTTATTTACATAAAACACGCCCACCTCTTCACAATTTGAATTTGGCGCGCTTACGCCGGCCCATTTACGCTACGCCGCCGTAACTTAGGAGGCAAGTGCTTTGTGAATACAGCACTTGCCTGTCTGACTTACATCGGCGTAGCGTAAATGCGATCCGCTACGCCTGCACAAAGATGAGCCAGTCTTTCTGAATCTGGCTATCAGTCTTCCCAGCCTGGTGCAGGTCTACAATTGTGTTTCTGGTGTCCTTCACCATAGTGGAGTTTGGAGTGTGACTGTTTGAGGTCGTGGACAGGTGTCTTTTATACGAATAACAAGTTCAAACAGGTGCCATTAATACAGGTAATGAGTGGAGGACAGAGGAGCCTCTTAAAGAAGAAGATAGAGGTCTGTGAGAGCCAGAAATCCTGCTTGTTTGTAGGTGACCAAATACTTATTTTCCACCATAATTTGCAAATAAATTCTTTCCAAATCAAACAATGTGATTATCTGGATTTGTTTCCGCATTTTGTCGCTCATAGTTGAGGTATACCTATGATAACAATTACAGGCCTCTCATCTTTTTAAGTTGGAGAACTTGCACAATTGGTGGCTGACTAAATACTTTTTTGCCCCACTGTAGCTCCAAACTTTGCCATATACAGACTGTGTCAGAAAGGACCAATATGATATCCTTAAGTTTTGGCGCTCGGTCTGTGGATAGAGAGATGACTCCGGAAAGGAGAGCATGAGAAGGTACTCTAGCAACTTCTGTTTTTTGGGTCAGCCAGGGCCGGATTAACAATGGGGCTGATGGAGCTGCAGCTCCAGGCCCCTTTCTCAAGATAGGCCAATTTGCCCAAAAAAATATTTTTTTTTTTTTTTTTTTTTTTTTAAGATCGAATTTGGGGGGTTGTAGCTCGATGACCAGAGGTCACAGAAACCCCACATTTGGGGGTAGGCATGGGAAGAGCTACCCCACAACTGGTTATAATATGGGACGGCTATCATTTATGGTTCCGGAGATACGGGCCTGCTTGCACAGCCTGTCAGAAGCTACATTCAGAGCGGCCAATATAAATACAAGCTGACACACTGCAGCAAACTGATGGGATCACAGTGCTTATAATAATTATTTGTATATTACTCATGGTAATTAACCCCTTGCCACCCAGGCCAATTCTGACACTTCTCTACTACATGTAAAAATCATCATTTGTTTTTTGCTAGAAAATTACTCTATGGTGGTCTTTGCACTTTTTATGTTGCAGGGTACAGAGCTGCACGATTCTGGCTAAAATGAGAATTGCAATTTTTTTGCTTAGAAGATAGATCACGATTCTCTCACGATTGTTGCGGCGTAACATCATCTTTCACATAAAAAAAAAAAAAAATGGGCTAACTTCACTGTTTTGTTTTTATGGTTTTTATTATTCATTGAAGTGGAAAAATGCAGTGTGACATAAAATATTGCAGCAATAGCCATTGTATTCCCTAGAGTCTCTGCTAAAATATATATAATGTTTGGCAGTTCCAAGTAATTTTCTAGCAAATAATATTGCTTTCTAACTTAAGAAACAATTGTTGGACTTTAAGTGGTTAAATTTAGTTACAATGTTGGTTACAATGTTTCATTTTGTTTACAAACTTTGCAGACTGCCCAGATTTTTTCTTTACATACAGAAGTGTATCCCTTTGATCTAAGAAGGAAGTGTCAGTTACAATGTTTCCTGTTAAAAACTTGGCAGACTGCCCAGATATTTTCTTTTGACAGCTGAAAGTCTCTCCACTTGTTATATGAAAGAATCGTCAAACTCTGCTCTGCATTGAAGATCGTCAGGGGGGTTGAATCGAGATCACGATTTTTTTTAACGATTAATTGTGCAGCTCTAGCACGGTATTTGCGCAGCAATTTTTCAAACATGTTTTTTTGGAAAAAAAAATGTCATTCATTAAAAAAAGTTAGTTAACCACTTCAGATCCGCACTATAGTAAAAATACGTCTGCAGCGCGGACCTGAAGTGCCAAGTGTCCGTGTTTAAACGGCCTGCCGTTTCTCTGCTGGAAGCGCGTCCCCGCGAGCGCGCTTCTGCAGAAAACTGTGTTGGCCGTGTCCCTCGGACACAGCCAATCACAGATCGTGCTGAATGGCCAATCACAGCGGCCATTCAGCATTCGATCTAGCCGTCCAATGAGAGATGATCTCGAATGTAAACAAATGAGATCATCTCTCATCGCCGGCTTTCTCTCCTTACACACAGACCGCGTGTGAGGAGAGAAAGATAACAGTTTTACAGTGCATTACAGCGATCGATCGTTACAGTGAAAAAAAAAAAAAAGTGAGTGACACAAACACTACCCACAGTCCCTGCCAGTGCCACCTTCCAGTGCCACAGCCAGTGCATTCTCATCAGTGCCACCTGCCCCTGCCATCAGTGCCACCTGCCCCTGCCATCAGTGCCACCTGCCCCTGCCATCAGTGCCACCTGCCAGTGCCACCTGCTCGTGCCATCTGCCATCAGTGCAATCTGCCACCTGCCCGTGCCATCAGCCATCAGTGCCATCAGTGCCACCTGCCATCAGTGCCACCTGCCCGTGCCGTCAGCCATCAGTGCCACCTGCCATCAGTGCTACCTGCCATCAGTGCCATCTGCCCGTGCCATCTGCCCGTCCCATTTGCCGTCAGTGCCACCTGTCAGTGTCATCAGTGCCACGTGCCATCTTTTGTCATTGCCAACGATGGCTAAAAGATCTTTTTCACTTACGGAGGCATACGAAATTATTGCGGCCGACGAGAGCAACGGGGAGCTCTGCGATTCGGATTCCTCCGCAAGGTCAGACGCCGGATCTGATGTTGACTATGAGCCGGTAGTTAGCAGTGAAGAGGAAGAGGAGAAAGAGGAAGAGGAGGAAGAAGAGGAGGAGGAAGAAGAGGAAGAAGAGGAGGAAGAGGGTCCGCCCGCCAGACGAAGGTGTATTGCTAAGGAGGCAGTGCCATCCACCAGCACTGCTGTGCCATCCACCAGCACCGCTGTGCCATCCACCAGCACCGCTGTGCCATCCACCAGAACCGCAACACCTCGTCAAGCAAGGTCACGTACCAGTAGGTCCCATGCCAGCCTTCCCTATTCCCTTCAGTACCCCTTGTGGCTTCCTCCTAATTCAGGAGAAGCCAACATTCCCCCTTTCACTGCCCAGCCAGGAGTCCAAGTGGACACAGAAAATTTTGCCCCAATAGATTTTTTCAATTTAATTTTTACTGAGGACATGCTTGCCTCAATTGTTTCCCAGTCCAATCTCTATGCCCAACAATTTATTTCCAGTCACCCCACATCCTATTATGCCCGTCCCTTCCAATGGAGACCCCTTACAGTGGAAGAGTTTAAAAAATTTTTGGGCCTCGTATTCTGTATGGGACTAAACCACAAAAACGAAATACGTTCATATTGGTCAAAACGCCCCATCTACCACATGCCCGTCTTTTCCTCAAAAATGCCCAGGTCCAGATATCAAATGATCATGCGATTCCTACACTATAGTGACAATACCCAGTGCCCTCCCCGAGATGACCCAAATTTTGACAAACTTTATAAAATTCGGCCACTACTAGATTATTTTTCCCAAATTTTCCCCCAGTTGTTTACCCCGGACCAAAACATCTGTGTTGACGAGTCCCTTGTAAAATTTTCTGGCAGGCTCGGCATAAAGCAATTTATTCCCTCCAAAAGGGCCCGCTATGGAGTGAAGCTCTACAAATTATGTGACCGTGCCACCGGATATACCTATGCCTTCAACATATATGAAGGAAAGGACAGCCAGCTACACCCCCCTAATTGTCCAGACTACATTGGGACCAGCGGGAAAATTGTTTGGCAACTCCTAAACCCGCTCATGGAGAAAGGCTACCACTTGTATGTGGACAATTTCTACACAAGTTTGCCCCTTTTCCGAAACCTGTATAGAAAGAAGACACCCGCATGCGGCACCGTACGGTCGAACCGGAAGGGCTTTCCTCAAAGCCTCGTCACCAAGAAGCTAAGAAAAGGGGAGACGGCGAGTGCACGCAATGAGGAAGTTCTGGCCGTGAAATGGAGGGACAAAAGGGATGTGTACGTGCTTTCTACCATCCACAACAATACATGCGTTACCATCAGAAGGAGGAATGGGCAAATCCAGAAACCTAAATGTATCCACGAATACAATAAGTTCATGGGGGGTGTCGATTTAAATGATCAAATGATCGAGCCCTACCTTTCCACAAGACGATCATACCAGTGGTATAAAAAAGTTTCCATTTACTTATTCAATTTGGCCATATACAACACCTACGTATTATATCGAAAATCCACTCCAAGACCCAAATCCTACCTTTATTACCAGGAGGAAATCACCACTGCCCTTTTATACCCCAGCAACCCACCAGCAACCATTCGATCCGATGTGGTAAGCCGACTCTACGAGCGCCACTTCCCAGATAAAATCCCTCCCGGACCAACAGGCCGAAATTCCCAAAAAAAATGCCGGGTGTGCTCCAAAGATGGAGTGAGAAGAGACACCCGTTTTTATTGTGCCCAATGCCCTTCCCAACCAGGCCTCTGCGTAGTTGGGTGTTTCCGCCGTTATCATTCCTTACTAAATTATTAGTCACTTCCTGACATTTACCTTTACACCCCTTATGCCTCTGCTTGCTCTGTATTTGACCCTGGCTTGTTATTTGACCACGATTCTGCCTACCGATTTTGTTTATACCTCTGCCTGATATGGAACTGACCCTGGACTGTTATTTGACCACGCTTATGCCTACCGATTCTGTTTATACCTCTGCCTGATCTGGAACTGACCCTGGACCGTTTGACCATTCTTTTTGCCTGCCTCTTGGACTGATCTTTTACCCTGCCAGTGGACTAGTGGGATTCAAAGCACAGGGGTCTCACATGTGAGGGGCTCCAGAATTGTTTTTCTGGATGAAGAAAACTATTGTTTTTGTTTTCTCATTCTAGATTAGGGTCTGGTTGCCCGGAGGCTTCAAAGAGATTTGGGTGGGAGAAGCCTCTACCCCTGTCCCCATTCTGTCCTGAACGAGGCCCTACTTCTGCCTGCTGCCTGTAGGACCTATGCCATCATGCATGTTGCCTGGACAATTGCATTTTCTTTTGCTGACCAAGTCCCTGCCTGCTGCCTGGACCAGTGCTATCGTCCCGTGGACAACTGCACTACTAAAACCACAGGTACATTTTTTGTTTACCCTTTGCTTAGCATAATGTATTGTGGGGTGTAATTCTTGTCATGTGCATGCTATGTGTCCCTAGAACACCTGTTGGTGTTCCCTGCATATTGGGGCTCTGTATGTGGTCAGGCTGTGAAAAAGTCCCACACATGTGGTATCGCCATACTCAGGAGGAGTAGCAGAATGTATTTTGGGGTGTAATTTTTGCTATGTATAGGCTATGTGTTGGCAATATCTTATAAATGGAGAACTTTGCGTAAAAAAAATTGCGTTTTCATTTTTTTCCCACATTTTCCAAAAACGTTTGGAAAAAAATTAATCATTCAAAAGACTCATTATGCCTCATAGATTATACGTTGGGGTGTTAGCTTTCCAAAATGGGGTCACTTTGTGGGCATTTCCATTGTCCAGGTGCTCCAGGGCCTTCAAAAGTGTAATAGGTAGTCAACAAGTTAGATGTGTAATTTATGCTCCTAGAACACCTGATGGTGCTCCCTGCATATTGGGGCTCTGTATGTGGTCAGGCTGTGAAAAAGTCCCACACATGTGGTATCGCCATACTCAGGAGGAGTAGCAGAATGTATTTTTGGGTGTCATTTGTGGTATACACATGCCATGTGAGAGAAATAACCTATTACAATGACAATTTTGTGAGGGGGAAAAAAAAAATAAAAAAAATATTCATTTTGCAAAGAATTGTGGGAAAAAATTACAACATCAAAAACCTCATCATGCATCTTACTAAATACCTTGGAATGTCTACTTTCTAAAAAGGGGTCATTTGGGGGGTATTTGTACTTTCCTGGCGTGTTCAGGGCCCCAAGAAATGAGATAGGCACCGGTACAACAGGTGTGATAATTTTTTTATGATTTGCACCATAGCTTGTAGACTCTCTAACTTTCACAAAGAGCAAATAATATCCACTAATTTGGGTTTTTTTTACCAAAGACATGTAGCAGTATAAATTGTGGCCAAAATTTATGAAGAAAAATTAATATTTTGCTAAATTTTATCGCATAAACTAAGAAAAATTCATTTTTTTTCAAAATTTTCTGCCTTTTTTCATTTATAGCGCAAAAAATAAAAAGTCCAGAGGTGATCAAATACCACCAAAAGAAAGCTCTGTTTGTATGAAAAAAAGGACAAAAAATTCATTTGGATACAATGTTGTATGACTGAGTAATTAACATTCAAAGTGTGAGAGTGCTGAAAGCTGAAAATTGCTCCGGGAACGAAGGTGGTTTAAGTGCCCAGTAAGCAAGTGGTTAAGTTGGCACAATTTTTTTTTGGTATCCTAAGCGATGCTTTACATTTTTTAGGTTACATGTTTAGCGTTACAGAGGAGGTCTAGTACTAGAATTATTGTTCTCGCTCTAACGATCGTGGCGTATGTAACCTGTGTGTATCTGGCTCTGATACTACCAGTGCCTACCCAGCCAATGACTAGTATCTCTCCCCACGCACACTCTCACCTGCTGACCTGTGGATGGGGGAATCACCCTGCAGTGTTATTGTGTTCTGCCAGTGCGTACAATGATCAGTGTTGCTAACTTTAGCTGGCAGCACTGATTGCTTTAAGAAAAAAAAAAACAGGCTGGTTGTACTCAAGTTGATTAATAGATTGACTTGACTGCCCACTGTCATACCCTCCACACTCCTCTCCTGTACATACTGCCCCATCATACCCGCCACACTTCTCTCTGGTACGTACTACCCTCTGTCATACCCCCTCACTCTTCCTGTACATACTGCCCATTGTCATATCCTTCACACTCCTCTCCTGTACATAGTGCTTTTTTCCGTACCCTTTGTACTCCTCTCCTGTACATAGTGCCCACTGTTAGACCCTCCACATTCCTCTCCCTCACCTGCACATACTTCCCACTTATATACCGTCCATACTCCTCCCCTATGTCGCTTACCCACAAAAACAGTTCTTTAAAATTATACTGAATATCCTCGATGTTACCAGCTCTAGAATAGACACACTTTTGTTAGTTCAACTAAAGGAAATCTCAGTTCTCATATTTGTTCTGCCCCATTATTAGTACTCATTTAATTTTGTGATTACTACTATGATGTATAGAGGAACATCGGGGATCTCAGCTACTCTAAATATAGCACTTATATAAAAAAGTGGCCCTGAAAATATTTTTTAAATGTTGGCAACTGTGCACTTAGGCACTGCCCGAGGGCCACCGTCCATCGGGTCAGTAGGGGGCCCCATGAGAGGCTCCTGGGATCCTGTGATAATAAAGCGGTAGTAAACTTTCCTGACATTACTACTTTTTAGAGGCCCTGGGGTAGGTTATGCCACAACGTACAAGTATGCACAGCATATTAGCACATTAGTGTACACTTACATTTTCAGACTGAGCCCTCCAGTACTGTGATGAATCAGGTGGGGCCTGGACACTTCCATCTTCACCTGGTCTTCCTTCTGGGTTCTGTGCCTTTGGTCACTTGCCTTGGCTGGGCTGCGTTCATGTCATTCCCACGCATTTATTTATTATTTATTACACCCCATTCACACCTCCGCGACAAAACGCCCGACGCCGGCCGCTCGTGCCGCTGGAGGGGAGAATTCCCATTGCTGTCTATGAGATGGTTCACATCTCATAGACGCCGTACAGCTGCGGCATGAAAAAAAGTCCCGGACCCTTTTTTTCAGGCGGCATTAGCGTTCGGCCATACAAAGCAATAGGAAGGATTTGTAAAAAAAAAGTTACACTATTCGCGGCAAAATACGCCGCGTACGCGGTGTTACTTGTCGCGGAGGTGTGAATGCAGCCTAAAAGGCCCCACCAAAATCCTCAGCACCAGGCCCATGATGTTCTTAATCTGGCCCTGGGGTCAGCCAACATAGTTAGAATTTTTTTACATAATTACACTACACAGTCTTCACAGATTTGTTGGCCAGTGACCAGTCTCTTAAATTCAGGAGCATAATGCAAATTTTCCCCGAGTTAAAGTGGTTGTTAACCCACAGGGTTAAAGTGTCAGTATCCTCTCGGTTTTACTCATGTAATGTCCCCCCGTGACTGTGCTTAATAAAAATAATGCAGCTATATACCCGTTTACAGAGCGCAGATCGGCGCTCAAGTGACCAGCCGGCTCTCTCTTCTCTCAGCCTGACAGCTGCAGCAGGCAGGGCCAAGGATTCCCTGCTGATGTCGGGGAGAAGGAGAGCCGGCCTGTCACGTGGGTGCCAATCTGCACTCTATAAACAGGTATATAGCTGCATTATTTTTTATAAAGCAGTCACAGGGGGACATTTTATGAATAAACCAAGAGGATAGTGTCAATGTAACCCTAATTTGAGCAGCAGGAGGGAAGGAGGCGGGCACAGACAGAGCTAACAGGCAGGGAGGGGGGAAAGGACAGAGGAGAGCACACAGAGGAGAGACAGGAGACACAATGAATAAAAACGGGCACGATCAGCCAGGTATTTCAGGTGTTGCACTGTGCTGTATAACATGCTTTAAAAGAACAGAATTTTTTTTTTTTTAGGTTAAACGCTTTTATCCTGTGTCCTTTTGTACAATTTTTGAGTTTAGAAACACTTCAATAAGTCTACCCCAACCTTCTGACCTAGATGAGGTTCTGGTTGACAATGCAGTTCTACAGAATAATGTATTACAGTGGAATGTTGCAAATGCCAGTCATTTAAACTAGGAAAAGAAAAATGGACAGCCTTCCAAGTTGCAAACATTACCTTGTCTAAGGTTAGCATGTAGAAATTTGAGATATCTTGCTCCTGAGCATAGCGAATGCGAGCTCGACATTCCTCTTCATCAATCATTTCTCCCACATATTCATTAACAAATTCACCCTAAAAAAAGAAACCAGCATAAAAAAAAGTGGAATTTGTTCAGCTGATTACTGTACTAAAATATGGAAGGATATCACCAGACTATAAAAACAGATGAATCTAGAATAAAAATTCTTCTAACAGCCACAACGAAAAACAAGCTCACCTTTTTAACCTCAGTCTTGCAACGTAATCCCCAGCCCCGGCTCAGCGTTCGGAAGATCTCCACATCTGGGTACTGGCGTTTGGAGAAATCCTGATTCTGGCAGCGCTCGCCAGCTGGGCAAACTGAAGGATGGCATTCGTATAGCAGCATGCGGTTAATGCATTCAGAGTCCTGGCCACACGGGTGATCATCTGTTTCCTTGCAGTTGCAACGAGGGATTTCTGACAGATCAGCTGTAAGGATCTGAACCTTCCCAACTGGCCTGTTTACCTGCCAACAAGAGTAAACCAAGTTGTATTGATAAAAGATTTTGAAATTAAAATGTACATCTGGGGGGGGGGGGGGGGGGGGACACAGATAGCAGTACATCTCCAATTAATGTACATCCCCCCCATTATATCGCTACAACTAGAGAAAAATACCTGTTATCTGTGAGACATGCTTCTAAATCCTGTTGGGGGATGACAACACACAGCATGTGGACAGAGTGGTGCTAGCACTTCCAGTTGTCCATTGCAACTACCACACTTCTCAAATCCCCTCACTTTTTCATGTCTACAACATAGACTCTAAATATTTTTGAGTCCAAGATAAGAATTAGACTTGTTGAGAACACAGGTCAGCTCTGAACATTCGACATAATCAACAGGTATTTTAAAAGTTTTAAAAATGGTATATTGAACAGACCAAAAAGGCAGCACAAAACAGAAGCTTATTGTTAGGGTTGCATACATAAACATATTTAATGTGTTATGCTTACAAAAATATTGTTTTCGTAGTTTGTAATCGTACCGAACTGTCATTAATGGCAGCTCCCCCACTTAGCAGAAAGACAAATGCATTCTTATCGATCCTACTGGACCAATAAACAGGTGGTGTCCATCTTCCCATAAGTAGGCCTCATTCTTTTTTTTTTTTTAAAGCGCTATTTGTGTGAAAAAAATGAGTGTCTCATTCTTTCACCACTTACATTCAGGGCACTCTCACCCCCTTCTTGCCCAGGCCAATTTTCAGCGCTGTCGCACTTTGAATCACAATTGTGCGGTCATGCAACACTGTTCCAGGAGGATATCCATGGACGCCCTCCCGGAACAGAGCTGCGCTGTAGTCGTCTTTTGGCTACGGCACAGTAATGAAGTGTTAAAAGGTAAATGTAAAGCTCCAATAAGAAAGAATATTTTTAGAAAAGTCAAAAATACAAACGAAATGAGGACTCACTTTAATGTGCTTATATGGTGGAGGCTTTTTGTCATTTCTCTTTTCCTCTTGTAGCTGCCTCATCTCTTTCTGTGCTTTTAATTCTTCAAACCTCTCTGCAGCTTCCATTAGCCCTACATAAAATCAAAATCGATTAGAAGGGAAGGAATGTACATCAGGTGTCACTGTATACAAACCATAAGAAATCATCTGAAAATACCCTTTTTGTAGACAGCATCAACCCCTTTGCTCATTTTATCTTTGTTGAGGGCGTCTCCTTCCATATATGGAAAAACTCTGGCCTGGTGAGTCCACAAATAATCCTTTGACCCAAAAAATAAAACGGGAAACTCTCCAATATCATGCTTCATCTTCATGATGTTTGTAGGAATGCTCTTTGGATGACAAACCTCAGCTGGCCACCACCTGATTTGGAACAGAAAACATTTGGTTACCATGTACCTACATGACAAATCAAAAGAATGTGGTTTGTGTGTTGCCATTCAAATTTCTTTACCTGTATCTCCCAACTTTGACCCACACCACTTCCTTATAATGAGGTTTTTTGCCAGCTTTACAGTCATTGCAGAACCAGTTGCCCTCTGGCATTTCGATGTTAAGACACTCTTGGTGAAAAGCAGCTGGACAAGATTCACAACAAAGGAGACTTCCACCTAATGTAAAGACAAGAAGAAAATTATAAAAGTAAAAAAAAAATGAGCTAATGTAATGGCCAACTTGCCCAAATATCCCCTCATGTTGTACAGACAAATCATTGAGAACTATATAATCAGAAGTTCTTCACAATGCAAAGAGCTCAGAACTGCCTGTCTTAGAACAGACTTGTTAACAAGCAGAAGGTGTTTTTCTTGGCAACTACTAGTTAAAAAAGTACTAGCGAGGCAAAGTACAAAACAACCAGCAGTTGGGGATGATTGAAAAAATCCACAAAGAGGGTCATGGAATTTGCAGAGCTGATTAGATATCCATTCTCCTAAAGACATTAGCAAAAAATATAACATGCTGGTTGTGGACTGACCATAGGACTGGCCTACTGTTTTTTCCTTGTAATGTCCAATACTTTTGCAGGCAGCAGTATAACTCTGCTGTCTAAGGAATCCTCTGTCCCTCAAAAGATGGAAATAAACTAGGGTTGTTCAGATCAGATCATACTAATAAGCCAGTAATATAAATCTACCTAAGGCTGGACATAAACTGTTAGAATCTCGACCTGTTCAGCAGGAACCAGCTGAGATTCGAACCATGAATGAGCAGGCTGAATGTCCCAAGTTGATCGATCAATCAACTTGGTTAAAAGCAGCCTGCTGGATTTTACATGCAAATATCGCTAGTGGTTCATATAACTGCTAGCAATAATTACTGTCTTCTTCTGGCAGGGACAGCTTTCCCCTGCAGGGAGGGATTGCTTTGTCAACACTGTTTGTTGACGGGGAAATCAAGAGAATTTATTTCCTGCAACCACAAAGAAATTTGCTCCGTGTATGGCCTGCCTTACTGAGAATACATATTTCACGGTTACTATAAAAGACGACAGAATGATGTCTTTACCTTCGGAGCACACAAAGCACCAGCTAACATTGATATGTTCGTGGTTCTTGCATCCTCTACGTGGCGTAAAGTGATTGGGGCAAATAATGCTATTAGAAGCCAGGGTAACTGTTCCTGCAGCCAGACAAAAGTCGTTGGCATGATATGCAACCGGGCAACGAACGCATCTCATCAACCGACCTGTTGTAAAAGAAAAAAAAGAGAAAAAGAAAAATGATGTCTTGATTACAGTTGAATATGAGGTTTGCACAAAGGAACACACACACACACACACACACACACACACTGCACAATTATATAATCTGCAAAGACCGGCACAAATTTGTCACATTCATAACTGGTTCAGTTTAAGATGTAAAATCAATAAGTGCTTCTAAGGGCAAGAACAAAATTTAACATGCAAGTGTTCTGAAATCCTAACACTTTCCAATAACATTGAAAAAACACTGCAAACTGTATAGATTTCTGGCAGAATCAACATGTATTCTTTTTGCATTCATCAAACACACTTCAAATTGTATATTTACCAGACCAAAAAGGAGAGACAAGGAGTTCATGGTTATGGTTTTATAAAAAAAAAAACGTTCCTATCTGAGGGAACGCCTGCCAACATCAACAGCTCACAGTACATTAGTGCGATGGTCACTGGGAAGAATGCTCCTTACATTAGTGGTCATTGGTAAAGAACCCCCTTCAACACTTACAAAAAATAAATAATAATAATAATAGCTGGTGTCAGTGGTTTCTTACTTGAGAAGCAGAAATTGCTCCTGGCCTTGGGTTCCAAGGATCCTTAGTTGAGAAAGACTGGCATATACACTCCCAAAAAAAAAAAAAAACTCACAACTATTGCAATGTTTTTAATCAATGAAACCTGCAATTACGGTTTCAGGCTTCTTTCATGTCAGTGCTCTGGAAACAAACACAGGGGGAGATTTACTAAAACTGGTGTACTCAGAAGCTGTGCATGGTAGCCAGCTTCTAACTTTAGGTTGTCCAATTAAGCTTTGACCATAAAACCTGGAAGCCGATTGGCGTCTATGCAGAGCTGCACCAGATTTTGCACTCTCTAGTTTCAGTAAAATAATCCCCCACAGCGTGGATCTTGCTGTCAAGCTGGGGCAAGGTATACTTAACGTTTTTAAATAGTTAAGGTTACTAGTAGTAATTGTTCTTAGTGCTTGAGGATCAGTCAGCATTACTTACAGTCCTGACTTACCTTTAGAAGATGATTGGTTGCTGGGATAGTTGGAATAGCAGGTGATGCACACATGCAAGGGACAGCGGAAGCCTTTATTAAGCTGTAACGTGGGGGGATAATTAAAAGCACAGCTTTCATGATAATACTTCCCACACAGAGCTAGAGAACAGCGTTTCACCCCAGAATCAGAGGTCTTGCACACAAAGCATGAATGGACACCTAGAAAAATGAAGAAAATACATTAATTCAGGTAACTAAATTAAACATTGACAGAATATGGATGAAAATGATCAGCTCATGTTACAGAACAATGCAACACTTACCTGAAGAACACTCACTACAGATGAACTTTCCCCGCGGCATGCCACTCAACCCAAGGCACTCCAAGTGAAATGCTCCACAACACTGGGCCTCACAAAGCAGCAGTTCCCCTGGCTTTTCACAGACCTGTATAGGAAGAGGGAAAAAAATAAAAAAATTCTAATTTTTTATGGGAAATAAGTTGTCAAACACACGAAACAGATGCACTTTCACTTTTAAAGCCAAGTATTAATAACCAACAGTGGCGAGAAGGCTACTACCATAATACATACAAAATACACCAACTAGAAAGACCCATTAAATCGAAATATTGCACCAACTGAATGGGTCATATGAGACAACATCTTACACAACTGTATGCAGAGAAAAGTAAAACCGTCGGAACAAGCAATACACAAAGCACATCTACAGCCAAACTTTTTATGAAACAGTGGGGAAGGATTAGAACTGTAAATCGTTCCCTGTAAAAAAAAAAAAAAAAAAAAAGAAGAACTGTAAATCGGGTGTTTTTTCCTGTCCCCAGGATAGGAATTTGAAGGGAAACCTTTCTAATAGCAACACAGATAGAAGTAAAATATATATATTTTTTAAAAAGAGAAATGTTATAAGCACTGCCAGCTTTTTGTCATCCTTTTCATTGTTGCACATTTTTACTTAAAGTGATGGTAAAGTTGTTAATACAGCTGGTTTTGCACAGAGCAGCCCAGATTCTCCTCTTCGAGTCCCTCTTTGCTGCTCCTGGCCCCTCCCTCAGGAGTGCCCCTACAGTCAGCAGCTTCCCATGGGGGCACTACAGGCGAGTCACAGCTCTGTGTGTCCATTCAGACACGGAGCTCCGAACCCGGGTCCACCCCCTCTCTCCTGACTGGCTTTGATTGACAGCCACGCGAGCCAATGGCGCCGCTGCGGTGTCTCAGCCAATCAGAAAGTGTGGACATCGCTGGAGAGAGATGGGGCTCAGGTAAGTAATTAGGGGGCTGCTACATACAAAAGTTGTTTTTTTATCTTAATGCATCAAGAAAAAAAAAAAACCTTCTGCCTTCACAACTCCTTTAAAGTTACACTTTAAGCACTCGCTGTCCGAGACAGAGAACCAAGTAAGAAGATTTCCAGTGCTAGAATGAACAGAAAGAAATATAAAAAATGGTAAGCAGCAATGCTTTTTTTTTTTTATGAAATGCGATTGAAAACATGTAACAAACAAAAATTAGGGGGTTTTGGTTGTAAAGCCCCATACACACTATCAGTAGTGATGGACGAACATCCGACGGGACGGTTCGAACGCTAACCGCGAACGATCGCAAATGTCCGCGAACCGCAAGTTCACGGCGGGCCCCATTGACTTTAATGGCAGGCGAATATTAAAAACTTTCAGGTCATATTTGCAGCCACAAAATACTTACTAGCTGTGCACAAATAGTCCCTCAACATGGACACTGACCTACCAGAAGTATTAAGTGAAAAACCGAATACATAAGTGCCGGCCATTACAAGCCCCAAAAATTAGCCGACAGGCGTTCACCTGACAACAAACATTGTATTCTGTGGCTGGAGGTACATTATGCCATTCACCGGATACAGAAGTGTCGGCCATTACAGGCCCCAAAAATTAGCCCACAGGCGTTCACCTGACAGCAAAAAACTTTTTATTCTGTGGCTGGTGGTACATTAGGCATTCGCCGGATACAGAATAAAGTGTCGGCCAGTACAGGCCCAAGAAATTAGCCCACAGGCGTTCACCAGAATTTGAATGAAACATGGTCTACTTGCCACATGTGTTGAATTCCTCCGAGATCCATGCTTCATTCATTTTTATAAATGTGAGGTAGTCAACACTGTTGTGAGCTAGGCAAGTGCGCTTTTAGGTCACGACCCCCCCCTCTGCTGTGCTGAATGTCCTTTCGGACAGGACACTGGATGAGGGGCAAGCCAACCGTTCCATTGTAAATTGTGCAAGCTCTGGCCAGAGGCCAAGCCTGCCCACCCAGTAGTCCAGGGGTTCATCACTTCTCTGTGTGTCCACATCGGCCGTTAACCCGATGTAGTTGGACACCTGTCGGTCTAGGCGTTCCCTGATGCTGGATCCGGAGGACAGCTGTCGATGGGTCGGCTGAAAGAATGACCTCATACCATTAGTGACCAAGACATCTTCAAACCGCCCTCTTCTTGCAGGCGCTGTTGGATTGGTACCCGAAACTATTTCTCTGAGTGGAAATTCCTCTGCCAGCGGACGCAAAAGCAGAACGCAGCATTTCTCGAAGCAAGGCCTGGAATGGCTGCATTCCGATAGCCCTCTGTGATGGTGGTAACATTTCCGCCATGTTTTGTTTGTACCGGGGGTCTAAGTACGTTGCCACCCAGTACTGGTCCTTGCCCTTTATGCTTTTTATACAGGGGTCCCTCTTAAAACACTGGAGCATGAAGGCTCCCATTTGCACTAAACTGGAAGCGCTGTACTGGCCTGGCTCCTGCTCATCATCCAGGATAATGTCGTCCTCGTTCTCCTCCCCCCATCCACAGACAACACCAGGGATCCCAGAAAGGTTTAAAGCATGCTCTTCTTGCTCCTCCTTCTCCGCCCCCGGCACCATCCTCCTCTGACTCCTCTTCAGACTCCTGTAGCTCCCCCTGGGAATTCATCCAGCATTGCGACTTCCTCATCTTCCTGCTCCTCGATGGCTTGATCAATGACACAACGCAATGCACGCTCCAGAAAGAAGGCATAAGGTACGATGTCACTGATGGCGCCCTGGCTGCGACTGACCAGTTTGGTGATCTCATCAAAAGGCCGCAGAAGTCTGCATGAGTCGCGCATGAGCAGCCACTGGAGTGGGAAAAAAAAACAAGCTCCCCAGAACCTGTCCTGCCTCAGAGTTCGTACAGATAGTCGTTAACTGCACGTTTCTGCTGGAGCAGCCTATCAAGCATATACAATGTTGAGTTCCATCGCGTCGGGCAGTCACAAATAAGACGTCTGACGGGCAGGTTGTGTCGCTGCCGAATGTCAGCAAGGCGAGCCATGGCCGTCTAAGATCTTCTAAAATGGGCCGATATTTTCCTGGCCTGCCACAAGACGTCCTGGAGCCCAAGGTATTTGGCAACGAATCGCTGCACAACCAAGTTCAGGACGTGTGTCATGCATGGAACGTGTGTAATTTTGCCCTGTTTCAGCGCTCAGCAGATTGGCACCGTTGTCGCACACCACTTTACCAACTGTCAAATTGAGCGGTGTTAGCCACTGATCTGCCTGTGAAGGCAAAGCTGAAAGGAGTGCAGGACCAGTGTGGCTCTCGTCTTCCAGGCACAACAGACGCAGCATGGCAATGTCTCACCTGGCATGTCGAATAGGTTCTGGGGATCTTGGGCGGCACAGCGGAAGAGTAGGTAGCATCGGAAAATGAGGAGTCAGCCGAGGAGGAGAGGGAGGATGGAGTAGGAGAAGAAGAGGCAGGCCTGCATGCAATCCGTGGCGGTAAAACCAAATCTACATGGGTGCCACGGGTTACATGCTTGACAGCCGTCAGAAGGTTCACCCAGTGGGCAGAGAAAGTTATATACCTTCCCTGCCCGTGTTTGCTAGACCACGTGTCTGTGGTCAGATGTATCTTGGCACCGACACTGTGTGCCAGAGATACATTCACTTGCCGCTGAACATGGCCATATAGCTCTGGGATGCCCTTCTGTGAAAAAAATTCCCTTCCTGGAACCTTCCATTGTGGTGTTCCAATGGCCACAAATTTTCGAAAGGCCTCCACCAGTTAATCAGTTCCGACAAGCCAGCAGTCAACCGTTGGGCAAGAGGGTTATCCGGCATCATCGTTTTTCTTACGATCGAACATTTGGGCCATTGAAGCAAGCCTTTTTGCAGAAAATTGTGAGGAAGGCATGATGGAAGGTGAAGTGGAGGACAATTGTGAGCATTGAGGGGAAGGAGGAAGAGGAGAAGAGGCTGGACAGTAAGAGCCTGGAGTGTGGCTGTCCTGCACCACCTGATGGATGTGTCATAGGTCAAAAGTTTTTACCCATGTAATATTGCGGAATGCCGCGAACATCGCCAGATGTCCAACGGTTTGGCGGACCACGAACCACCAAAGCTCGCCGTGAAACGACCGCCTGGCGAACCGGCAGGCCATCTCTAACTATCAGTTTTCCTGCAGGTTTTTGTCTTCAGGTTTACCAAAACCATGTAGTGCGAGGGCCTGCCTGATTGCATACGAATTGAAACTCTTGAGGTTTGAACTTATAAAAACCTGCAGAAAAACTGATAGTGTGTATGGGGCTTTAAAGTAGAAATACACCAAGATCAAATTAAAACACATGATATATAGGCCGATTAATCCCCAACTTCAGCCAAGACTTTTATATACTGTCTGACCTGAGAATTTACTGTTGGGTTATAAAACAGTACCTCCACTGACATTGCCCTTCCTGTCCAGACACCAGTCACCTAGATCAGGGGTCTCCAAACTTTCTAAACATAGAACTAGTTCACTGTCCTTCAGACTTAAGGGGGGGGGGGGGGGGGGCAGACTGTTGCCACCGGGAGAACAAAATGTCCCAGTATCAGTGAGAGAAAGCAATCCTCCATCAGTGGTGTCAGTGTGGGAAGTTGTACCCCATCATTGCCATCATTATTGCCCCATTGTTAGTATCATTGGGAAGTACTGTGCCCCATCAATGTCATTGAGAGAAATTGAGCTCTTTATTGGCGTCAGTGAATAAAATAGTGCCCCAAGGGTCAGATAAAAGCAAGCCAAGCCCTGGGCCATCGTTTGGAGACCACTGATCTAGTGGATGCAAACAAAATCCTGAAAGAAAGTCCACCTACAAGGAGATTTTGATTTTATTTTTGCAGTGTCCTTGTTGAGGGGATCTCCTCTCACTTGTTCTGTTTGACACCCATCACTATAAATAAGAAGTGAAAACTAATCTGCCAAGCTGGGACAAACTTTCAGTTGATTAGTCACATTATCAAATGCTGCAAAAATGTTGGCTTGATTTGGGTTTTAATGCTTGGGTCTCAGGGTCCGATTGGTTTTCAGCAGTTGCCGGTATTTGTCAGATGTTTTTTCACCTTAATGCATAGGATGCATTAAGGTGAAAAAACAGGAGGGTTTAAAGCCCCTTTAAATACAAATATGTTCATCAGTAGAATTTCAATATTTTAATATAAGCAAATATTTTATTTAGAATTTTATTGGTGTATAGGTCATATTTATGCATACGAGTCAGCCTTTAGTATATCTTGATGCAAGGAGATCAGATATTTAAGACTAGCTGAATCACTTTTGTAGGCAGCCCTTCAGCAAGGATGCAATTTATACTTGCCAACCAGAGAGAAGCCTACAATCCGTATCTAAAATATCATCAAAATGTATGCTAATGCTATTCCAATGATCGCTTATTCAAGGTTTTAACAGTTACCTGGCACACATTCTCTTTCATGGCGGCTCCCCCTCCACCTCGTTCACAGCTCTTCTTAGAAGCTCCTCCATGCTCTGGATACAGTCCCTCCTCAACAGTGTCACTGGGACTGGCTGCACCGATATTTTCACCCTGTACAGAAACACCATTATTTAAATCAGTAATGACACATACAAGATGATCAGCGGCCATCTTCGGTAAGGGAATCAGGAAGTGAAGCCTTGCAGCTTCACAGCCTGGTTCCCTACTACGCAAACGTGAGTCACGCTGCGCTTCCTTTACTGGTCCCCTGCTGTCTTCTGAGACTTGCGTCTCCCAGCAGACAGCAGGGAGCCAGACATGGCGTAGATATCCGTGGCGATCTATGCCCGAAAGTGGGAGAAAACACCTGGCTTAGACAGGGATTCTGCTCCACACTCCCCCCTGAAAGGTGCCAAATGTGACACCGGAGAGATTCCGAAAAGCAGAAGTTCCATTTTTGGGTGGAACTCCGCTTTAATGAAAACCTGCTCCAGAGTACTCTGGACCCTTGGACTAGGGCAAAGGTTCATCTTCCAACAGGACAACAACCCTAAGCACACAGCCAAGATAACAAAAGTGGTGGGGCGGTGACAACTCTGTGAATGTCCTTCAGTGGCCTAGCCAAAGCCCAGACTTGAACATCTCTGGAGAGATCCGAAAACCGCTGTGCACTGACACTCCCCATCCAACCTGATGGAGCTTGAGAGGTCCAGCAAAGAAAGGGAGAAACTGGCCAAAATTAGGTGCACCAAGCTTGTAGCCTCATATGCAAAACAGACTTGAAGCTGCAATTGGTGCTTCAACAAAGTACTGAGCAAAGGGTGTGAATATTTATGTACATGTGATTTTTTTCGTTTTTTATTTTTAATTTGTAAAGATTTCAAACAAACTTCTTTCACATTGTCATTATGGGGTATTGTTTGTAGAATTTTGGAGGAAAATAATGAATTTAATCCATTTTGAAATAAGGCTGTAACATAACAAAATGTGGAAAAATTTAAGCGCTGTGAAAATCCAGATGCACTGTATGCATGTGCACAAGAGAGCAAAAAAAAAAAAAAGAAGAAGAAACAAAAAAAAAAAAAAAAAGAAGTGTAACCTCAGAATGTGAAGATTCCCGAGAGGACAGGTGCTTTTCCTTCTTGATCCTTCCAGCAAGTCTTAACCGTTTTCGCCTCTTCCGATTTTCAGATAGTTTACTGGTTGCTGGGGAAAAAAGTGTGAGAATTTGATTATAGACTCATGAGCCGTTTCGCATTGCAGTCTCCAAATAGAACAAAGCCTGTACTCCTGCAGCTTTATATTCCTAAATATCTTGCGCAAATGCAGATAAACTGTAAGACCCCTTTCACACTGGGCCATTTTGCAGGCGCTATTGCGCTAAAAATAGTGCCTGCAAAACAGACCTGACCGACCCTGTCTTCTTTGTGAAAGCCCAGAGGGCTTTCACACTGGTACAGTGCGCTAGCAGGATGGTAAAAAAAAAAGTCCTGCCAGCCGCATCTTTGGATTGGTGAAGGATCAGTGTGTATACGGCTCCTCCACCACTCCTGCACATTGAAATCAATGGGACACCGCGGCTATACCACCTGCAATGCTTTGCGGTGGTGTTTAACCCTCTCTCAGCCTCTAGCGCGGGGGGGGGGGGGTAAAACTGCCCCGCTAGCGACCGAATAGAGCAGTGAAAATGGCGGTAAAGTGCCGCTAAAAATAGCAGAGCTTTACAGCTGACGCCACTCCCGCCCCAGTGTGAAAGGGGCCTTATACCTCCATGGTTGAGGTCTTACAAATTCCAAACTCAGACAGCTGTTAAGCAGGTACAGTTGTATTCAGCTTGAAGTTCGAGGTTTTACATACAACCACAAGTATACAAGAAAATAATTACTTAGCATACACCATAAAAAAAATCCATACGCTCAGATACCCCAGTTTTTTTTTTTATTATTTACAGGCATACCCCGCTTTAAGTACACTCACTTTACATACACTCGCGAGTAAGGACATACCTGCGAGTGTATGTAAAGTGCCTTACAAGTACTGTACAGACATTTTGCAGCCGCAGTAGAAGGAGCTGAAGCTCCGAGAGCATACCCCACCCTGTTCCAGTGTGCCCCTGACACCCCCACTACAGCCCCTGAGACCTCAACTACAGCTCTTGACACCCCCACTACAGTCCCTGACCCCCCACTACACCCTAGAAGTGAAAAAGGGTATTGTTTCACTTTAAGTACATTTTCGTTTTACATACATGCTCTGGTCCCGTGTATACATTTATCCGTTTCCAAACAATAAATTATAACAGACAGTAAAATTACATTATGACCTTACTTTTTCGGTACCGGATACGTTTCAGAGGTTTCTTCACAGGCAAAGCAATAGCAGGCTGATAAAAAAAAAAAAGAGAAGAACAAAGATGCTACCGATCAGGAAAATCATACATAGGTCAAAAAGCATAAAAGTAAGAGATTCATGGTGTAAAATGAAAATCGGTTTTTCTGAAGCGCTCAGTTGCCAACAAGTAAACATTGATATAGGAGTTCTACTGGCAGAGATCGATATATCAGACAAAGTATACTGTACAACCTCCTATAGCCTACACATATCCCAGATCTTTGCTGTAGCAATTAAATGGGATGAACAATTTTCACAAAAATTATAAACAAAATACATTAGAGTAAAAATGTTGAACCTGGTCTAATGTGCCCTTCGGTGAAGTCTAAGAGAAACGTGTATTAGTAGATACAGCTACCCTGTCTATAAGCTTTCTAAAAAAAGGTGAAAAACTTGAATTTTACTGGTCACTGAAGGCATCAAAATTGTATGTAATTTTATCCAGCTTTTACAAACAGGGCGCGAATGTAACATTCAGTAACACCAACTCTTGTATTTGCGGAGCTCCTCTGGTTTCCCCACTCCGCCCTGTACAGCAATAAGCATACATCTTTAACCCCCATTGATAACGTCCTATGAAGGACGAAACGCGTCTGGGAGGCTACGCAGTGACGTCACCACGCTGAGGAGGGCTCCTTACATGCCGGCCGGCATTTTTGAAAATGTTATATGCGGTTTTAAAACTGATCGTTTGAGTATTTTTCAACTTTTAAAATAAATCGTTTGGTATACGGAGTCACGCTATGTGCGCCTCTCTTTTCTATCCTAACTGAACCTATTGGAGTTGGCGGCTATCGTGGATCTGGGGTAACCTGTCCAGGATTCCTGAGGAGTTAAAGGCTGTGGCTGGGCTGCCTGTATTGCTTGCCCTCTGGTAAGCGGCTTTATATTCCGGTGGAGGGTTCACTCAAACTGTCTAAATGTCACTTGGTGTTGACCGTAGGATTTTTCTGCAGAGAATTAACCCATTGGTTCCTATGCCTATCATCTAAGGGATATAGTAATTTCCTTATGGACTGCTACAAGTCCATGTACCTTCATATCGACTTTCATTATAGTATACTCTGAGTTTACACGTATTATTGTTTGAGTATTGTGGCGCGGCTTTTTGTTTCTATATTGCTATTTGTGTATCGCACACCAGCTGCTGCCTTTAGTGTGTCAATTAGTGGACATATTAGCGCAGTTTTTTGTTTTTTCTATACATCTTTAACCACTTTGCATCCTGGGCAATTTTGAAGTTTTTCACACAAGTTAAAATCAGGGGCTTTTTCAGCGTCTTATATGAGAGAGGATGCGGTACCAGTAAAATTATGTGAACAAAAGACTGCATTGTGCAGTCTCCTTCCCCTTTTCTAGTATATCGTACCGTACGAAGAGAAAGGTGGGTTTAACCAACTGACATAGCAACCATCACAAAAAGCTTTGGCACAATGGCATCTCAACATGGCCATCGAAGGGTAGCATTTCAGATGAAAACTTTTTGGAAACATAATGTTCTAAGAAAGTTTGTATGCTTTTATAATAATTAGTGAGTCAAATGCACATTCGTTTTCAACTGCAGTGACAAGAAAATTCGAAAGGACCAGGATGATGGACACTTTCTCAAAATTAACAAATGTCCAACAGTTTATGTGGTTTTTGTTCAGTAAAGTCCACTCATTCCAAAATCAAATAATAAAAAGCAAATAAAATCTTTCGAACGACATTCAAATGTTCTGAGAATCTTTGCCTACATTTTTCTAAGACTTTCCTTTGGTTAGAAATTTAAGGCCAGCTTTAGTCGAAGGCCATTTACGCAATTGAAGAAACTCACCTTCTCTTTAGGACAAATCGTCTCTTCCTCCTCTTCCTCTTTAATACCAAATTGTGCATCCAGGTCATCAAAGTCACACACTCTTGGAATAGCTTTACTTTTGCTTTTATTTCCATGGTTTGCTTTTATTTTAAAAGAGAAAAAGGTTACATTATTAATAAATGTAGAAATCAAGAAATATCACAAATCAGGATTATATTGTGAAAAATAGTGCATACATATTAGAAGTAATTAAAAGTGGTTGTCCCCCCCCCCCCTCAAAAAAAAAAAAGTTCCAGTCCATTTAAAAGGCATAATATATAGTATAGTGCTTTTGCAGTGTCAGTTGGCCCTTTCCATGTTGTACAATACCTGGTTCATCTTGCCTGTTCCTATGTTCCCCTGTGTGTACTGACCACCCTTATCATGGCTGCTGATCCATGATAGCGTGGTCAGTTTACATGCCTCAACCTTCTTGCGCTCTCCTCAGTGTATCTGCATCTCCCCCATCTCTTCCTGTCATTTCTGTAGTCTGCAAAGCTGATCTGCCTGCCCCTCCCCGCCTGCCTTGAGTACCATTATTCTCTGCAGCTGCACCAGTAAAGAAATTTCTATTAATTACTTTGATCACGTTTTAGATCCAAATTAAGTACAAATTGCGGGTTAAAATTATAATGCTACAGGGGATCTCTGACTTACGAACAACTCCTACTTACAAACGGGACGTATCTGCCGTTCTGCGAATGCATGGCCATTTTCTACGACAGGCACATTCGACGGAACATCGGAAAACGACGTACCTCCTGTTCTGCGCATGTGCGGCTGTTCGCCGATAGGACATCGGAAAACATCAGAAAACATCAGAAAATGACGCAATTGCCGTTCTGCGGTTTACGACTTACGAACATTTTCGACTTAAGAACAAACCTAAAGTCCCTAACTTGCTCGTAAGTCGGGGACCCCTTGTACATGCCTTCTTTGCACAGTGCTGCTGTGCAGTCATGTGTCCTTCCTCTGGGAATCTCAGTCCCTCCCACTGTACTCTTTTAGCTTGGGAAGGGAAGCAGAAGGAGGATACAAGAATTACTTGGCATACATTATCAAAAAGTTCATATGCTCAGACACCCAGGTTTATTCTTTTGTACATTTATCAGTTTTATCCCAACTAATACATTTTAACAGACACAGTAAAATTACATTATGACATTACCTTTTCGGTGCCGGATACGTTTCAGAGGTTTCTTCACAGGCAAAACAATAGGCTGGAAAAAAAAGATGCACAAAGATGCTACAGATAAGGAAAATCGTACATAGGTCAAAATGCATAAAGGTAACAGATTCATGGTTTAAAATCCATCAGTTTTTCTGCAGCTCTCAGTTGCCAACAAGTACACACTGATAAGGAGTTCTACTGGCAGTGTTTGATATATCACACTCAAAGTATACAACCTTCTATAGCCTACACATATCCCAGGTGTCTGCTGTAGCAATCAATGGGATGTACAATTTTCAGTAAATTTAGGACCAAAATACATTAGAGTTAAAATGCTGAACCTGGTCTAATGTGTCCTTCAGTAAAGTCTAAGAGAAAGTGTATTAGTAGATACAGCTATGAGCTGTCTGGGAAGGTGAAAACGTGAATCTGACAGGTCACCGAAGGTTTTAAAAACCATTCATGTATAATTTTGCCCAGCTTTTACAAACAGCGTAAATGTAACATTCAATAACACAAAGACCCCTTTTACACATGCGGACCGTTCATTTCATCACTTAAGTCACATCAAAACGGATGTAGTTGTCATCTGTTTTTTTTTTACATCCACTACCAATGCAAAAAGAATGAAACACTGGCCATTTGTCAGTTTACATTCGTCTGATCCGTTTTTTAAGCGGAAGAAAAATACAGCTTTGATCAGTTTAAAAAAAAAAAAATTGACGGTGACAGAAGCAGATGAAAACTGATGTGAATGGATGATCCATTTACATCCGTTGTTCCATAGAGATGCATTGATGTCCGTTTTTCATTTGTCAATGGATGGATAAAAAAAAATAAAAAATCGGACAGCAAGTGTGAAATGGGCCATACTCCTGTTTCCCTCACTCTGCCCTGTACAGCAAGCATTAAGCATACATCTAACTACTTTGCATCCTGGGCAATTTGGTAATTTTCCCCACAAGTTAAAATCATCTGGGTTTTTGGTTAGAAAATGATCCAAATCCCCTAAAGCAGGGATCTCCAAACTTTCTAAACAAAAAGGGCCAGTTTACTCTCCTCCCTCAGACTTTAGGTAGGGTCAGACTTGGGTCAATGAGAGTAAAAATATTTGTGGGATGACTAGTGCCCCATCATTGGCATCAATGAAAGGAACTGTGCCATTTTGATGGTGTCAGTGACAGGAATTATGCCCCATTGTTGGTGTCAGAGGATGGAATAGTGCCTCCAAGGGCCAGATAAAGGCAAGCAAAGGGCCACACCCAGCCCCAGGGCAACACCCCTGCCCTAAAGGATACATACATTTTGAAAACAGAGACACTATAGAATGAAAAGGTGGCAGTTGTAATTTTTTTTATGTTGCATGATATTGGCGCAATTGTTTATCAAATACTATTGTGTGTAATGCCCAATAACCAGGAATAATGGATCATACTTTGTAAACGTAAGAAGTTGAATATGAAATATTCTATACAGACAGTAAATGTGTTTTGCTGAATGAAAGCTGACAGTTTCCTAAGGAACCCATTTGGAGACACGACAGCAAAATCAGAACCATCCAATAAGAAAAACGTTTGTAGAGTATGAAAAATAGAGTCCTTATAAAACAAATAGGTCTTTATTCTTTAAGGTTCCATAGATATTCGAGTGTTCCTGAGCATACACGTCTGGTGGAGTGGCTGCACGATAGTATATGAAGGAGGAAATTCCTGGGACCTCTTTCCATAGTGTTTCTTCTTTGTAGCTTAAAGGAATAATTCAATCTTTTTTTCATAATACCATAAATGTTTTAAGTATGACTAGTTTCCCTTGAGGTGCAGTTGTTGCAGTTCCAATTTTTTTGTTCAAACAGCACGTACATTGAGCATCTATAAGAGATTTATGCCGTTTCTACCCGAGGAAGCAGGCCCCGTTCCTCTGAAATATATCAGATTGAAGATACCTGCATGGAACACCCTATATGACCATCTGGGACTATGGTTAACTTGCAACATATGGAACTGCAGTTTTTCGTAACAAAAACACCTTTGTGTTTGATTTAGGCCCCTTTCACCCGGGGTGGATCCACTGGACAGACTCCGCTAGCTCAACGGGGGGATCGCTCCGTTGATCCCAGCTGAGTGGACAAATAACCGGCGTCTCTCACTGTGCAGGGACAGACCTGTCAGAGCCCCGCTGTGGTCTATGGGGAGATCCGATGAAAACGGACAGCCTGTCCATTTTTATCCGATCCGATGGATAGCGAACATATCGCCATTCGTCTGTTTTGAGCAGATAAGATGGCAGACGGGTGTCAGACACATCTCTGCTGACATTCGCCTGCACATAGAAGTCAATGGGTGGCCCGCTTGGATCCACCTGAAAAACAGACAGGTGGATCTGAGCAGGTCGATCGCGTGAAAGGGGCCTTACTGTGTTTTAAACTTTTTGTAAAAAAAAAAAAAAAATGTTAATTTTAATATATGGTGTGGTACCTTTAAAGTCCCATTAGTTGTTTTAAGGGCTCTTTTTCAGTGTCTTATATGGAAGGATGCGGTACCAGTAAAACATTGTGCAGTCTCCTTCCCATTTTCTAGTGCATCGTACCGTACGAAGAGAAAAGTGTGTTTTACCAACTGACATAGCAACCATCACAAAAAGCTGTCACAATGGCATCTCCTAAAGAGGCTGTAAACCTCTGAAAAAATTATTCTAGCTAGCTCATTATGAAATCCTTAAAAACGAAGCTCCAACACATTCATGCCTGGAGCCGTCGTTCACAGCATGGGCTCGGAAGAACGGAATACATGGGCCGTTCCTTCAGATTGCATGCACCAGTGATGCATTGGAAATATCTCAAACTGTACAGGTTTAGGATATATTTTCAATACCTAAAGACAAGCGTTATTATAGGCTTACCGATAGGTAAAAAAGTTTGCAGAAGTTTACTTCCTCTTTAAACCATAGAGTAGAATTTCGGATGAAGATTCTTTGGAAAAAGATTGTTCCAAGAAAGTTGGTTTGCTTTTATAATCATTCGTGGCTCAAATCCACATTCATTATTGACAAAAGAAAATTCGAAGGACCAGGATGGACAATTTTTCTCAAATTAACAAAATGTCTAAGGCCCCGTACACACGACAGAGTTTCTCGGCAGAATTCAGCCAGAAACTCGATCGGAGCCGTATTCTGCCGAGAAACCCGGTCGTGTGTACACTTTTGGTCGAGGAAGCCGACGAGGAACTCGTCAGGCCAAATAGAGAACATGTTCTCTATTTCCTCGTTAGTCAATGGGGAAACTTGGCTCGCCGAGATCCTCGGCGGCTTCACAAGGAACTCGACGAGCAAAACGAAGTTCCTCAGACGTGTGTATGGGGCCTAACAGTTCAGGTGGTTTTTGTTCAGTAAAGTCCATTCATTCAAAAATCAAATGTTAAAAGCAAATTAAATATTTTGAACGACCTTCAAATGTCGTGAGAATTTTCGCCTGGATTTTTCTTTCCTAAGAATTTTGGTTAGAAATTCTATCAATCTATGGCCAGCTTTAGTCTAAGCTATTTACACAGTTGAAGAAAATCACCTTAGCTTTAGGACAAATCGTCTCTTCCTCCTCTTCCTCTTTAATACCAAATTGTGCATCCAGGTCATCAAAGTCACACACTCTTGGAATAAGTTTACTTTTGCGTCTATTTCCACAGTTTGCTTTTATTTATAAAAGAGAAAAAAGGTTACATTATGAAATGTAGAAATCAAGTAATCTCACATATCTGTATCACATTGTGAATTAGTGCATGCCGATCAGAAGTAATTAAAACAAACAAAAAAAAAAGCTCCTGTCCATTTCAGAAAGGATATGTAGCATAGTGCTTTTTCAGTGCAAGTTGGCCCTTTCCAGGTTGTACAATACCTGGTAGATCCTGCCAGTTCCTATGTTCCCATGTGTGTACTGACTACCCTTATGGCTGCTGACCTATGATACCAAGGTCAGTTTACATGCCTCAGTCTTGCTCTCTCCTCAGTGTCTCTGCATCTCCCCCACTATCTTCCTGTCATTACTGTAGTCTGTAAAGCCAATCTCCTGCCTGTCCCTCCCACCTTAAAAACATGTATATAACATTACATTCTGCATACTTCCAACATTTACAGTATGCCGTTTTTTTTTTATTGCTGTACATACCGTATTATTGCTATTTTCCACCCGACCTCCGGGTACTCACTCCCGCGGGAGTAGGCGTGTCGTGTAGGACTCCGCCCAGATGATTGACGTCTTGAGAAAACTTACCCTCGGCGGATAAGGCGCGTCACGAGTTTCCGAATAGAGCCAACTCGCAGTTCGGCTACTTTCGGAAACTCGTGACACACCTTATCCGCCGAGGGTAAGTTTTCTCAAGACGTCAATCATCTGGGCGAAGTCCCACATGACACTGTGCCTCTGCATAGGAACGCCTACTCCCGCGGGAGTGAGTACCCGGAAGTCGGGTGGAAAATAGAAATAATACGGGGTATGTACAGCAAAAAAATAACAAACAGCATACTGTAAATGTTGGAAGTATGCAAAATGTAATGTTATATACATGTTTTTAGGGTGAACCTCCGCTTTAAGTAATACTATTATCTGTAGAGAAACATCTATTAATTACTTTGATCCCGTTTTAGATCCATGTTTAGTACAGTGTGCGAGTTTTCCTAAAATTATAATGCTACACGTCTTTGCACAGTGCTGCTGTGCAGTCATGTGTCATACCTCTGGGAATCTCAGCCCCTCCCCCCACTGTACTCTTTTAGATTGGGAAGGGAAGCATAGGGAGAACATGACTGCACAGCAGCACTGTACAAAGAAGGTATTTAGCATTATAAGACGACACACACTGTACTAAACATGGACCTAAAACAGGATCAACGCAATTACAGTAAGATGTGCCTTTACAACTACTTTATGTTATGTCTATGCTCCTTTACCCTGTGCTCCATTTTAAATGTATGAAAATTAACATCGGATCTCATAGCAGAAAGCACCAAAAATTGCCTACACTGATTTATTGCCATCTGGGTTTCTAAGCAATTTTACCTCACTTCTTCTCAGTGACCACTAACACTGGTACAGGAGAACTAGGTGAACTTTTTCCAAAAAATAAAATAAAAAATACTAGCACACACTATCCAAATGATTTTCTACTCTGACGCCGCGTACACACAACCGTTATTCATGACGTGAAAAATTCATTTTTTTAAATTGGTCATTAAAAACAATCGTGTGTAGGCTCCAGAGCATTTTTCGCGACGTGAAAAACGGGCATTAAAAATTTTGAACATGCTCCAATTTTTCTCGTCATTTTTCACGTCGTGAAAAACGGTCATGTGTAGGCTTTAACGACGGGAGAAGAAAACCACGCATGCTCAGAAGACGGGAGCACTCGTTCGGGTAAAACTAGCAATTGTAATGGAGATAGCACATTCGTCACGCTGTAACGCACTGAAAAGCATGAAGTCTGAAAAGCACGAATCGTCTCTCACCAAAGTTTTATTAACACAAAATCAGCAAAAGCAGCCCAAAGGGTGGCGCCATCTGAATGGAACTTCCCCTTTATAGTGCCATCGTACGTCACCGCGCTTTGCTCGAGCATTTTTTTTTTTCACGATCGTGTGTATGCAAGGCAGGCTTGACAAGAATCGCATTGAGAAAAACTTTTTTTCCATGACATTAAAGCGGATCTCCACTCTAAAGTGGAGTCCCGCTGATCGGCACCCTCCCCCCCTCCGGTGTCACATTTGACACCTTTCAGGGGGGAGGGGGGTGCAGATACCTGTCTACAGACAGGTATCTGCACCCACTTCCGGCCCTACGATACGGGCAAAGGACGGGTTTTTTCTCCGCTTCCCGTCGCCCCCCGTTGTATGCTGGGAACACTCGGCTCCCAGCACACAGCGGGAGCCAATCGGCGGGCGCAGCGCGACTCGCGCATGCGCCGTAGGGAACCGGGCAGTGAAGCCGGAGCGCTTCACTTCCTGGTTCCCTCACCGTGGATGGAGGGGGGAGCAGCAGGGTGACGAGCGATCGGCTCGTCATCTGCTGCGATCACCGCTGGACTCCAGGACAGGTAAGTGTCCTTATATTAAAAGTCAGCAGCTGCAGTATTTGTAGCCGCTTGCTTTTAATATAGTTTTTTAGTGGCACATCCGCTTTAAAAATGGTCGTGTGTACGTGGCATTAGCCTTAAAGCTGAATTCCAGGTGTGGCTTTTACATTGGTCCAGCTGGGACCTACGTCCCTATGCAACCACCATACCTGACCGATCCCTGTGAAAGCTGGAAATCACTGTAGTAGGCACCGCTTCTACATCGATTTCCATTGGCTTCCGTGTCCCATGTCAAGTGGCTGCATTGTTGCTTGGTAAACACGTGTCCCTCCCTCAAAGCTATATTCTAATCTAGATTGTTAAAGAAAAACTTAGAAGCTCCTGAAGAAGCAATATATTTGAAATCACGAAAACATGTAGAGCTGCTTTTTAACACTTCAAGGATCTAAATGGCTTGATCCAGGATTTTCTACTCTACCCAGCGTGGGATCTGTGTATTGTTACAGCTCCACATCAAGTTCTGAGGCTATCGAGTACCGTATATTCATTGGAAAGACCATTTGTCCTTTGTTTTGTATACTGTATCACATTTTCTCTAGATGCATCCATGTATTAAAATATTTTTTTTATTCTAATGTGCCTACAAAGTAAATTTTTTCTTGGAAACATACATTTTTGTAATGCTTTTTTCCCTTTAGCCCATTCCGAGCAAGGGACTTACTGTGCTTGCTGAACAGCACAGCAGGGCAGCCACTCGGCACATGACTCGGAAACCAGTGGCAATCACTGAAGTAGTAATGCCTCCAGTTTCCATGAGGACCAAACAGGTAAGAAACATGCATAGTTACACTGGTCCAAGCTGCACCAATGCAACTACAATGCAATACTTGAAATTGAGCTTTAACGTCATAGTTAAAGTCCTGGAAGAAGCTGCACTGCCAATGCACAGACTCAACAAAATCATGCAAGTCTTTGAAATAATGCTCATTACTGAAAGTATGTTCCCAAGAGGGCTTGGAAAGACTAGGGGCTCATTCACATGGGCAGAGATGCCCACAGAGCATGCAAGATAAGCTTATTTAGGGGTCTGAAGCAGCACAGAGCTGTGTGCAGGCAACCTATTTAAGACAATGGAGACGCAGTGGATGTACAAACTCACCTGGACATTCAAGTTTGACGAGTGCACAGACTAGAATGCAGACAGCGAGTCTTCATAGACATAAAAAGGCTTCCTGTATGTGGCTTCATACTGCTCCAGATGCATAAACTGTTTATGCATGCTGTACTGGCATGTGCACCCAAATCAGCCCTCAACCATCATTTGAAAATACCAGAAAGATAATCACCTGGTTTTGCTGGAGGAGCAGTGCTGCCACTCGATTCTTCAATAGGTTCGGTTTTTATGGTAACCTGGGTAGCCATTCCTGAAAATGTTCCATCTTCTCCATTTGAGAGATTAGTGCCCTTTTCAGCAGGTTCACTTCCTGTTTGATTACTGTGACCCAGATTGTCTTGCTCTTTGGTGGGTTCATGCTGCCATAAAAACACATTTGAAAACAGACTTCGTAAGTAAATATGCAACACTAACACCGCCTCATACAAACACAAATCGTTTTTTGTATCACGAAGCAGGAAGAAGAGTCTGTATGAAAATAGCTAAAACCGATTAATCCTAGATACACAATTAAAATGCTACGCAAATTAGCCATTTTTATTTCAAATATTACCGTACATTAATACATTTAATTAGGCCAATTTAAGCTCATGTACTATCCATCACATAAATATTATATCACTGCACCTCTGTCTTAGCCAAAAGGATACACTTTATTTTTTAAATCAAATCGATGTTATACAAAATGGATAGGATAATGGACCTGTAATCAACATAAAAGGAAATGATAGTGCATGCTAACCAAGTCTGCGTCCCTCAATGGGTTCAAGGAAAAGTAATTTAGGTTAATGACAAAAATTCTATGGTTGTCTCTCCTCCATGGTGGTCCAAAAGGAGGGGCAGGCGACAGAAAAACAATACAATAACGGGTACACAAAAAAAGACTGGACTCAGGATATCCTATAACTGTTTTACAATGCAACATGGACTTCATGCTGTTGTAGGAGGGCAAGCTTTTACATACCTGTCGGTTTGTGGGTATTTTAACTACGATTGTGTATAATAAACTATATGTTTTAAGGATAATGCACTAGGCTGGTGGACCCTCTGTTTTGTCTTTCAGTTTGTGTATTTTGAGGGACTCTCAAGCGCAGATGGTTTTACATGTATCTATTGGTTTGGAACTTAAATAATGGTCTGCCCGAGCCACCGAAATATGGTTGAACGAGAACTTGGTTCACCCTTATGAGGACCAATAAGAACGGAAGTATCGGTCTTTAAGAAAGCAGCAGTCCCAAGGTAGTTTCACAGCATAAACTACATTCAGGTAAGAAAAGTAAATCTTCCCTTATCAACTGCGGTCCAAAACGAGGGAAAGAAAAAACATCCTGGCCGAGTTGGCAGGCAAAGCCCATGTTAGACAGGAAGGAAGTTATGGGCTGCAACACCTTGTGAATGACCAGAACATAATGCTTTACAGCAGGGATATGCAATTAGCGGACCTCCAGCTGTTGCAGAACTACAAGTCCCATGAGGCATAGCAAGACCCTGACAGCCACAAGCATGACAGCCAGAGGCAGAGGCATGATGGGACTTGTAGTTTTGCAACAGCTGGAGGTCTGCTAATTGCATATCCCTGCTTTACAGGATAAAGCTACCAGCTTAGATACTCTCCTCACATAGCTGATGGCAACAAGAAAAGCCCACTGCTTTGAACCATGTGAAGTATGCCTTCCACAAGCAACTATAGACCTTTTGAGAGTAGACTTCCTAGCTTTTAGCATTCTGGGAACCACAAATTTAGAAATGCCCATGTCCCTCAGAACCTAGGCTTCAACAGCCATGCTGTGAAAGCCAGTGACCATGAAGAATGATAAAGCAATCCTTGGGACATATGATTCAAGCAATCTAAAGAGTCTTATCAGATTGGAGTAGCACATGTATGCGCCACTGCCCTTGTGTTGTCTGACTGGATCTAAAATTAGATGACCTTCCAGAGGTCCAGCAATGCATGGACAACCAAATTGCCCAAATAAAGGTTGATTGGAAAGATTCGACATCCAGGCCCCCTGCACCGAAAGGGGGCACAGGGCAAAGCCTCAGCTCAAAAGGCTAGCAACATACATTTCCCCTTGGGACTTTTAAGGTAATATACAAAACTTATAGTAAAAGGCAAAATATGCCAATCTTGATTACGGTGCAATCAGAACAATATAAAAATTACAACACAGCTAGCATTAGTAAAATATATACAGCATAATAATACATAATAATGCTGTAATGTTCGGGATACCCAATTGTCCCTACTTAATCGTTACCTTCCAAATTGTTTAGCTTTGTCTACATTGATGTTACACCAGGACAAATCAGACGTGTTTCAGAGAGAACACCTTCCTTCGGGTAATGAAGGGTATACAGTATATTAAATGTTATACAGAGAAACCTGGACCAGCCCTATATATTAAAAACAATAGTGAGAGTACCCATATTTCCTTCCATGAACTAAGGCACCCCCCCAGGAGACCACCCACTTTGTAACAGCGTACACTCTTTTGTCAACTCCCAAGGAAATGGCCCCTCTGCCATTTCTTTGGGAGTTGACACATGACAATGCCTGCTGTATATAGCCTTAAAAAGTCTCCAAGGGGAAAAATATATTTTGCTGCTAGTATTGTATGGGCTGTGGGCAATTAGTGGAGTGCTCCATATTTCTGTTGCAGCCCAAGAGGCTTGCATCCTTTCTTGTGGGTCTTCCAGAAATCAGTTCTTTGATGCCAGATGAATTGGTAGGTCCAAGGATAAGATAAGACCCAGGCTAGTACTGGGAACAGCACCTTGACAAAGAACTGAGGTGCAGAAGAAAGGTTGAACAGTAGGAACAGAAACTTGAAAGGGAGAGGAAATGCAGCAAAGCACAGAAGTCACTGCGGTTCTGTAAACATATGGACAAGCAGGTCAACAGATTAGGCGATCCGTCAGATCTGGCAACGGAAGTGACATTCTGGTGTAGCCTACTTGGTACACCCCACACTCGCCTAATCTGACGGAACACAGGTATGCGAGCGAAAGATGGAGAAAATGTACACACAAAGTATAGCAAAAGAACAGGTCCAAAAGAGTTTAAAATCCAACCAGCCGTTTTTCTTTTTCTCTGTACAGTCACGCTACCAAGGAAAAACACTTAAATTGCTTACCTGTGAAGCAGCTAAAGGCTGTCTACAGTTCCTTTTCTTTGGGGCACCAGAAGTCCCGTGCTCATCTGCAACATTTCTGGCTCTCTTTCTGGATCTCTTCCGATACTTCTTACCCCAGTTAGTTCCTACTGCTGAAACCAACAGGATGACATGTATGTGTTATGCAGATGGTAATAAAATAGCACAACACAAGCAAGCAATTTTGTGGACTTAAGATGACAGGCAAACAAGGATTCCATATGAATTTTTTTTTTGCAAGTCAAATGGGGTTTTTGGTGGGATTTTTTGCCCCTTTATTTCTGAAAATAACAGATTGTCTGTTCCTTGGTGGCTATGCTTTTTCCACCATCGTATCTACGAAAGTAGCCACCCATCCTGCATAGGATTAGTAATTTAAAAATAAATCTATATAAACGTTTTTATGCGTCCGGGCCATCTCACAGAAGTGACAAGAACATTGCATGACCGGCAAGGTTAAAATGTCACTGAACTCACATCATAAAAACAAAAACATCAAATGCTGCATTACATGCTGTTCATACTCGGTCACTATGAGATTTATTTTCGGTGTTCTGAAAAATAAAATAAACCTAGTGGATTCTGCCGTTCTCCATCTGTCCATGTCCCCAATTCAGCTAGGGATTTTGCAGAGCAGTGTTAGCAGCTCTGCACATGCTCAGTTTTTAGTGTGTTTCTATGCTCAGTATTTCCTCCCCATCACATCTGAGCAGCCCATGTGACTATAGAGCAGGGGTTCTCAACCTTGCAAGTGCCGTGACCCCTTTATAAAATTTCCCAAGTTGTGGAGACCCCTAACAGTAAGCGTTGATGGTCGGCACCCAAGGCAAGACGAGTAATTTGCACCCCTAACCCACAGACATTTAGCACTCCCTGAGTCCCTTCCACTCATACAGTTTTTTTAAAACCTCTTATGGCACATTTTAGGATGAACCACTCTTTCTCTTTGTCCTCCTTTCTTTCCCTTTTATCTCTCTATCATAATTTCTTGTTTTTCCCCCCCATCCCTCTCTCTAGCCGTCTTTCTTATTCTTTCTCTCCCTTTTTCTTTGTTCCTCCCCCCTCTTTTCCTCTACCTTCCATGTATTCTCTATTTTTATTCTTTCTCTTACTCCTTGGTGGTGGAGAAATGGGATGTGTGGCAGTGCTGGTGGGGGGTGGGATCAGTGGCAGTGCTGGGGGGAGTTCTGATCAGCCAAATTGGGTGCTCTTGATCAAGGTCCTCTGCTGATCTGAGAACTGTAGTGGGGACTTTTAATGGTAACTATAATCACAGGTAGTGTTACTCGCTGTGTCTCCAGATTCACGGTGTCTCTGACTTTGTGGTGTCTCGTAGCAGTGACACCTATGCTGAAATCAGGAGATAGGGTCTCCTCCAGCCCCTCCCACTTCACATTCTTCACCAGTCAGCTGACCTCTAGTCTCTGCCTCCCAGCCATGTCATGAACTGAAAGGGTGGCTGCAAAGAGGCTAAGAGGGCAGATGTGGGCTCCAGAAACAGCCCTGCTGGGCGGTCGCAAAAAGGCTGGGAGAGTGGTGCAGGCTTTAGGAACAGCCCAGAATTTGGTGACCCCTGGCAAATCGTAATTTGACCCCCGAGGGGGTCCCGACCTCCAGGTTGAGAACCACTGCTATAGTCACACATGTGGGCGTAAACAGAGTGGTAAGTGACAGGCCACTCTCCTCCTCCATGCCCAATAACCAACTAAACAATATGGGTGGTGGGACATTGCATCTTGATTAGTGGAAGCTTCACCTCCCTCTTATTCTAAGACACAGGTGAGGCGTGACAATCTGTGGCTGGAAAAAATCTACCCACACCATGTTATTGTGAAAAATAAAAAGATTTGGATTTCAAATATATACTTGCATGACAATTTAAAAACAGTTTTTGACATTTTTACATGTATTACAAAGGCTGTTTTTTTTTAGAACATGTGGCCAGCAGAAGATGACTAGAAGCTCCTTCTGCTTACAGTTGTGCTCATAAGTTTTCATAAAAATAAAAAAATTGTGTAAATAACCCTGCGCTGCCAATATACAGTGTAGCTGCTAACACGGCTGATTGAAAAATACGAAAAAAACAAAATGGGTGTATATGTGTAGCTCTTAAACAATGAGAATTACGATATCAAACATTGTATGTGATAAACAAATGACACAAACTAACAGTGACTGAGTGATAGTGGCTCACTGTGAAATCAAATACATGGTATACTAAAGTCCATAAATAAAAAAATTCTAAAATTAAATCATTAAAAGGATTAAATAGTCCACCAAGTGCCAAAAAAATGGATAAAGAAGAAAAGAAAACAACTTCCAAGCGTTTCTTGAATAACACAAAATCGTGATTTATATGAAATGTGATGACCCACCACCGGTAGAATTGTGAACTTACCGGAAAGGATGGACTCAGGGGGACATATGTCTCCGTGAATCAAAACGGGCATATATGGAGTAAACCAAAATGTCGGAAACTGGAAGAATCCTAGTTAAGTAAACGCCATGACCTCCGATCAACGATGGTACCAATGCAGCAAAACATATGATGAAACTGGATCCTGAAACTTATTCTCCTCTGCTGCCTCTTCCAGTAAAGTCTCCTAATGTGCTGAAAAACTTGGCTTATACTCAAGTCACTTTATCTCCCGGACTTTGGGGACGTGGTACCAACTGGCCATAGGTCCCCTGGACCCCTTGGCACACATAAAGCCCCACTCTTTCTCTACAAGTGTGCAAAGTTTTCTGTCTGGGGGACCTACTGCCGGGGAGCACCGATTTTTTTAAAGTCGGGCACCCCTTCCATAGGCTCCCATGTTAAACGGTAATTTCTCTGGTTACTTTGGGGACACGGTAACGGCCGGCCGTAGGTCCCCTGGCACACATGTAGATCACAGTTCTCCCCTACAAGTGTGCAAAGTTTGGTGTCTGGCGGACATATATCCGGGGAGCAACGTGTTTTCAGAGCTAGGCACCCCTTCTATATACTCCCATGTTAAAACGTAAGTCTAGTCATGGACACAGTGAGGCATGCAGATGGGTGCACTGATGGGTACTTATGGGTGGCACTGATGAACACTGATAGGTGGGCACTAATGGACACTGATGAGTGGCACTGATTGACACCGATTAATGGCACTGATGGGCATCAGTGATTAGGAGGCATTGGCAGGTATTGCTGGTGGGGACTGATTGGCATGTGTGGCCACCGGTGGTGGGTCATCACATTTCATAGAAGAAGTCACGATTTTGTGTTATTCAAGAAACACTTGGAAGTTGTTGTTTTTTCTTTATCCATTTTTTGGCACTTGGTGGGCTATTTACTCCTTTAATAATCTAATTTTTTTATTTATGGACTTTAACAGGGTTTGACAAATTTGCTTGGAATCTAGGAGTCAGCTAAAAAAGTTAGGAGCCAGAAAACGCGCCCCGTCCCAACGAGCTCGCACACAGAAGCGAATACATACGTGAGTAGCGCCCGCATATGTAAACGGTATTCAAACCACACGTGAGGTATCGCCGCGATCGTTCGAGCAAGAGCAATAATTCTAGCTCTAGACCTCCTCTAACTCAAAACATGCAACCTGTAGAATTGTTTTAAACGTCGCCTATGGAGATTTTAAAGGGTAAAAGTTTGTCGGCATTCCACGAGCGGACTCAATTTTGAAGCGTGATATGTTGGGTATCAATTTACTCAGCGTAACATTATCTTTCACAATATAAAAAAAAAAATTGGGATAACTTTACTGTTGTCTTATTTTTTAAATTTTAAAAAAGTGTATTTTTTCCCCATAAAAGTGCGCTTGTAAGAACGCTGCGCAAATACGGCGTGACAGAAAGTATTGCAACATTCGCCATTTTATTCTCTAGGGTGTTAGGATAAAAAAATATATAATGTTTGGGGGTTCTAATTAGAGGGAAGGAGATGGCAGTGAAAACAGTGAAAAATTACACATTAGAACTGGTTTTACTTGTAATGCCAACGGCCACCACCCGATGGCGCCAGAAGGAAGCTTGGGACTTCACAAGGCCGCAGTCTCAATTACCGGCCACGGCGGGGGCGCACAGAGACAAGGATCCTGCCGATTGCGGCGGCCGGTAATTGAGGCCGCGGCTTTGCGGCCCTGTAGGTCGCGGCCTCAATTACAGGCGGGCGCCAGGTCACAATTTCTTGTCGCAATTGCGACCTGGCGCCCGGATTTTGTCGAGCCCTGCTTTAGTATACCATGTATTTAATTTCACAGTGAGTCACTATCACTCAGTCACTGTTAGTTTGTGTCATTTGTTTATCACATACAATGTTTGAAATCATAAGCGCTACACATATACACTCATAAGTTTACATACCCTGGCATAATTTATGATTTCTTGGCCATTTTTCAGAGAATATGAATAAACAAACTTTTTTCACTCATGGTTAGTGTTCGGCTGAAGCCATTATCAACTGTGTTTACTCTTTTTAAATCATGACAACAGAAACTATCCAAATGACCCTGATGAAAAGCTTACATACCCAGGTTCTTAAAGCGGAGGTTCCACGGTTTCTCACTTTTTTCTATTTAGGTTCAATAACTAGTGTTACAGATATCATTATAAGCTGCTATTAGCTGCTTGTCAAGCGATCCCATCGGTTTCCGTGTGAAAAATTCAGGCAGGCGTTTTCCATCTTGCTTGTGGGCATTCTGAAGCCCACAAGCAAAGATTTCTGGGAAGCGGTGATGATATGCTCCCATCGTTCACGCAGTATCTCGTGCATGCACTGTGTTGACAGCGAGCAGCGCCGTCAACACTTCCTGATTACCATGACAACGGGTGTCGTCATTTCAGATACACTCCCCGTTGTGAGTGACTAACCTATTGCCAATAACAGCAATGCTCCTGGGAATAATGACACAGTACTCCCAGGAGACATTGCGCACAGCTCCCAGCACACACTGTGGCGGCAGGGAAAGGGATAGATACGCCCACTCCCGCGAGGAACAGTACCCAGAAGCCAGATGTAATCCCTCGGAATTAAGGTAATAAGATACAGAGGGAAAAAAAAAAAACTGTGGATTATTTTAAATGTATTAAGGCTGCAGATTGTATTAAGATAAAGTTTAGATTGTGGGTGAACCTCCTCTTTAATACCATGTATTGCCCCCTTTAACATCAATGACAGCTTGAAGTCTTTTGTGGTATATGTGGACGAGGCTCATCTTTTCAGATGGTAAAGCTGCCCCCATTCCTCTTGGCAAAAGGCCTCCGGTTCCTGAATATTCTTGGACTGTCTTACATGAACTGCACGTTTGAGATCTCCACAGAGTGGCTCAATGATATTGAGGTCAGGAGACTGAGATGGCCACTCCAGAACCTTCACTTTATTCTGCTGTAGCCAATGACAGGTCAACTTGGCCTTGTGTTTTGGATCATTGTCATGTTGGAATCTCCAAGTATGTCCCATGTGCAGCTTCCTGGCTGATGAATGCAAATGTTCCTTCAGTATTTACTAACATACAGTACTGCATTCATCTTGCCATACATTTTGTCCAAATTTCCTGTGCCTTTGTAGCTCACACATCCCTAAAACATCAGCGATCCACCTCCGTGTTTCACAGTAGGAATTGGGTACCTTTCATCATAGGCCTTGTTGACTCCTCTCCAAATGAAGCATTTATGGTTGGGGCCAAAATGCAAAATTTTGGTCTCATCACTCCACATGACTTTGTGCCAGAAGGTTTAAAGCTCGTCTCTGCCGTTTGGCATATTGTAAGCGGGATACTTTGTGGCATTTGCGTAGTAATGTCTTTCTTCTGGCAACTCGTCCATGCAGTCCATCTTTCTTCAAGTGTCTCCTTATTGTGCATTTTGAAACCGATTGGCATTCCCAATTCCATGGATATCTTTTTATATCCCTTTCCTGTTTTATACAGTTCAGCTACCTTTTCCCGCAGATGCTTTGACAATTCTTTTGCTTTCCCCATGACTCAGAATCCGGAGACGTCAGCGCAACTCATTGACCTTTTTCACACCCTCACCAATTACAAGCAAACCGATCACAGGTGAGGATGGTTACCTTTTAATAGCCATTCAAACCTCTGTGTCAACTTGTGTGCATGTTATCAGGCCAAAAATCACCAGGGTATGTAAACTTTTGATCAGGTAATTTGGGTAGTTTCTGTTGTGATGATTTAAAAAAGGGTAAACACAGTTGATTATTAAATGGCTTCAGCCAAACACTAACCATGAGTTCAAAATTATTGTGTTATTCATATTCTCTGGAAAATGGCCAATAAATCAAATTCTGACAGGGAATGTAAACTTATGAGCACAACTGTATGTTTCCTTGCAGACAGGCTGGGAAAGAACTGGGTCATGTGACAGCTGTATATCGATTAAGATACTTCTAGGTTTTTTTTTTAATAATTAAAATGCCATCATTGAGAAGAAAGAAAAAGAAATAAAAAGAAAGAAAAAGAAAGAAAGAAAAAGAAAGAAAGAAAGAAAAAGAAAAAGAAAGAAAAAGAAAAAGAAAAAGAAAAAGAAAGGATCAGGAACTCATATGTGCAGACATGAGCCAGCAACGCTTATACCACCCACCATCAGACAAAGTGTATGGCAAGCACCCTTGGAATTTACTTTTTTTTTTAATAAAAACAGGCATAAGGTTTTCACACCTATACGATTCATTTTTTTTTTTACCTAAAAAAAAAAAAAAATTATATATATATATATATATATATATATATATATATATATATATATATATATATATATATATATATATATATATATATATATATATATATATATATATATATATATATATAATCTCTTTGCCCATCAGGACGACTAATACCATAGGCTTATTTTAGCATTTGTGCTTTGATTCACGTTTAAGATCAAGGGGGGACTTCTAGAAATGTACAGTGTGAACATTGGAATTTGAGTAAATTCACAAAACTACCAGGCTTATTTAAAAAAATAAAAGTGACACCCAAGATACTATAAAACAAAAATCACTGACAATCTCTAATGCGTTTAAAGCAGTAATCTGCCCGAAATGGAATGCCAAGTGTGCCTATGCCTCAATTTAAAGTGGTTGTAAACCCTTACATATACCTAGTGGAAAGACAGGCCTCATGTGATATAGAGAGGAAACAAATCTTTCTACATAAGTGGTATCTGTTCGTCTGCAGTCTACTCTACATCTGTTCAAAATCCAGGATTTATAAAGCTTTTCTGAAATGTCAGGAAAGAAAAAGAAGGGGGGTGGAGAGTTGACATTACGCTTTGCAGAGCTCAGTAAGAATGCTTTTGCAAGTCGATTGGAGGGAAGAGACACACCTCCCTCCATAGAACAGAGCTGAGGTTGTCAATCTGCTAGGACATGAGTGCTCAACCTGTGGCCCTCCAGCTGTTGCAGAACTATAACTCCCATCATGCCTCTGCCTTTGGGAGTCATGCTTGTAACTGTCAGCAGCTTGCAATGCCTCATGGGACTTGTAGTTCCACAACAGCTCGTGGGCCAGAGGTTGCTAGGAGGTCCCTCCTGTAACCATTTTTCTCTGACTTCTCCCGATAGAGAAGGGAGGCAGCAGACAGAAATTACACTCCACGCTCTTAACCGAGACTAATACACTATAAAGCAGTGGTCCAAACTGCAGTCCAAGGGCAGGATGCAGCTTTTTTTTGCTTTTATCTGGCCCTTAAGGCACTACTCTTCCAACTGACACCCCAGCTGGAGCATTGTTTACCCTCACTAACACCAGAGCATTTTCTACTTCTACTGAGCACAGTAAGGCCCCATTATAGTCTGAAGGACAGTGAACTGGTCCTTTGTTTAGAAACGTTTGGAAACCCCCTGCTATAGAGGGATATGCTTAGTTCAAATTTCATGTCTGAAGTTTACAACCACTTTAATTTATTAAGTTAACAGAAAAAAAAAGTTTTGCATGGATGTATTTTTAATACAGCTTTCAACAAACCAAAATGCTGTCTACATATCAGGACAGTTGCACCACAAGACTAATTATTACAAAATAAGGAGAGGTGCTGAATATAAATTTTTTCACAGTACCTTCGTCCCATCAAAATTTGAAATATGCATTTGGTTTGGACTTTGATGGTACCATATATCAACTGATTACCAGTCAAAATGAGATAAGTATAAAGAAGGTTTTATTACAAAAAACATATACATAATTTACATATTCATAAAATAAACTTCTTTAGTCATAACAGCTATAAAGTGCCTAAAAGACATTAGGTCATTGTAGATAGAATGTCAAAATCATCTAGTTTATATTAAGAGCTCAACATGTTTTGCGGTTTCTTATATCGCCCGCTTCTTCGGGGGCATTACTCATACATACACACCGGATGTGGAGACCGTTTCAGGACTTTCTATGTCCTCTGGTGTGGGCTGGCAATTCACCCCGACTTACCAGGAGCCATGGTCACCGCCCCCCCATGTCTCATGACAACCTTTTATACATCATCTGACAAAATGTATGAGTAATGCTCCCGAAGAAGCGGGTGATATAAGAAACATGTCGAGATCTTCTCAATAAAAACTAAATGTTGACATTCTATCTACAATGACGGAATGTCTTTTAGGCACTTTATAGCTGTTATGACTAAAGAAGTTTATTTTATGAATATGTAAATTATGTACCGTATTTATCGGCTTATACCGCACACTTTTTTCCCCTTAAAACAAGGGGAAAATCGTGGGTGCGCGATACACGCCAATACCCGCGCTCAGTTTGAATGCCTGCGCCGACATATACCGAGTGCAGTACACTCGGCTAGGCTCGGCTTCGCTCGTGCTCACGCATAAACGTCACAGAGCGTTAGCACGAGCGAAGCCGAGCCTGGCCGAATGTAGCCAAGTGTACTGCACTCGGTATATGTCGGCGGAGGCGTTCAAACTGAGCGCGGGAATCAGCGATTCGACGGGGAGACAGCGCGGGAGAACACCACCGAAGCCGGACCCGATGAGGCCGCCGATGGATGCCGCGCAAGACACCAAAACCAAGTACTAAAATGTTTTTTTACAGGAATTGCGGGTCCACATTAGGGGTGCGTGCTATACGCCGGAGCGCGCAATACCCCGATAAATATGGTATATGTTTTCTGTAATAAAACCTTTATACTTTTCTAATTTTGACTGGTAATCAGTTGAAATATGGTACCATCAAAGTCCAAACCCCAGCCTCCCCCCAAATACATATTTCTAGTTAAATGACTAGAAAAGAAAACTATACCTCGTCGTGGTGGGTCAGGTTGTGCCGTGACAGAACTGGAAACTTTGCTTTCGTCACTCAGATCAGCGATTGGTGGGGTACAGTCCTTTGTAGAACCTCCACTGTGGTTTTCTTCAATAGAATGCTCAAATTTCTGCCAGCGTTTTTTTGGTGCAACATAATTAGTCTCTGGCTCATCCAGCCCTGGGCACCCTTTAACTCCTGAATCTGCTTCAGTCTCCTTTCCATGGGGTTTCACTTCAGTTGTGCTCATTTGGAGAGTTTGTGCATCATTTACAACATTGAACTGTGCAAAAGGATTACTTGAGAACGTTTCCACATTCGCTTTTATTAGTGTGTCATTCTGAGAAGATGCAATACTGTTGGGGGAAGAGCCCAGCTTTGACCCATCAGGCATTCTTCCTACCAAAGGCTGGCTCATGCTTTCTGAAGACACATTCTCTTTTAGAGGAGAAGCGCTTTTATTTGTATATGCTTCTATTGTCCTAATGCGTCTTTTCTGCAGAATGCAGGGCTTTGTAAAGATTTTTTTGGGGCGGGGTACTGAAATATTAGGATCCGACGACTCATCTGAATTCCCATTGGAGCTACAGGAAAGCTGTGCACCAGTCTGAGTAAACGAAAGATCCTTTGCTTCATTACTGGTATTTGCAGGCTCTTGTTTCAGGTCAACCTCTAATGAAGTCTTTGATACCTTATCTGACCCACTTTCTGAAGAACATTCCATAGGGCTACACACGGAAGATGTTTTTGTTCCAGTCATAAGCGGTCTTTCCTTTTCTTTGGTATCATGAAGATCTTTAAGCATCATTAACAGGCTGCTGTATTTATAATCATGCTCCATAGGGATTCTACTTTGACCCGGAGCCGACTGGAAAAGTAAGGGTGTAGAAGGTTTTGAAGTTGCATTTTCAGCATTGTCCTTGCTTATCCTATCGGATTGTTCTTTCTCCACAGAATCGCTACTCCCCCCATTCGAGTCACAGAACACTTCTGTGCATCCCGGCTCAGTAGGCGATTTAGGCGAGTTTGTGGAGGCCATACTTAATTGCTCATGTACGTTTTCACCTGCTGTGCAGGACAGGCTTTCAACATTTAGAGGCCTAGTCAAATCATTCAGAGAATGGTGAACTTTGCTGATATTATGATTTGCCGATATTTGCCTTTGAGATTCCCCAGGAGACTCTGGTGCTGCCGTTTTATTTGGCGACATACCTTTGCTGCAGACCGAATAGTCTTGGGATCTGGAAGGTTTTTTATTAGCACTTAAAGGACTGGATAATGAGCACTCTCTAACACGTTTCTTGATTTTTATATTTTCCGCAGACACCTCCACTTCTGAGACAACACTTTGCTTTGGAGATTGATTAAGAGGGCTCAGTTCATTTATACATATATCCGTTGTTGAAGACACCATTGGTTTTACTAAAGACTTTGCAGTCTGATCATGATCACTCATAGACTGCTTATCCATTAAACACTTGTCTTGCTCCACTAGTCCAGTACTGCTGCTTTCTCTACTAAGGCTATGGGGATCGTTAAATATTTGCTTGAGATTACTATTTTCTTTCTGAGCTGGTGGCATTTTTATCTTCTCATCACTTGTTTCATTAGACCAATAATCAGGAGAGACAGCTTGTTTAGAGGCCACAAAGTCTTCTCCTAAGTATTTAGTCTTAGGAGAGTCCTTATTTAAAGGCTTTCGGCTTATACCTTGTTTTTTCTTTGTAGAATCTGTGTTAGTGCAAGGAGATGGGACACAGTTAGACAGATGAGGTTTTACAAAACCGTTCAATACACTGATTGTCCCAGTGAATTTTTTCCCGCCATAATCTGTCTGTTTCTCTGTTGGACTTGCAAACTGTACAACATCTCCATATTCTGTCTTGGCAAGGCAATCCAGGGCATGAGTAATACTTGACTGCCATAGTGGTAGAAGTTTTGATGGAATCTGGAAGAACAAAAATTAAATTCAGTCAACTAGGAATATAGGAAAAAAAAAAAAAAATTGAAAGAAATTACCTGGAAGTATTTATGTATGGAGATATTGCCCACATGCTCCGTACATGAAAAAACAAACATTCCCATTTGTCTCCTTCCTTGAAGGAAGGCAATAACTACATTATTAAATTAGATATATATATATATATATATATATATATATATATATATATATATATATATATATATATATATATATATATATATATATATATATATATATATATATATAATCTCAATGTTTCTTTTTAAAAACTTGGCAGACTGCCCGGATATTTTCTTTGAAATCTTTGAATCGAGATCACAAGTTTTTAACGATTAATTGTGCAGCTCTAATATAGTGTGTGTGTGTGTGTATGTGTATATGTGTATATGTATATATGTGTATATATGTGTATATATATGTGTAAACATATCGTCCGAAAATGGTGTTTTCAGCACTTTGCCGAAACAAAATTTTTGCCGATAATGGTGACGAAAAAGGGGCGGGGTTATCCTGCTGGGTGCCGCACGCGTATGAGTCTCCCCTCTATCCTACTACTACTTCTTACTCCTGTGTACATAAATTACACAGCCTCCCTAGTGCCTGGTAATGCATGTCACACTGTGTGTTAAAGCAGGTTATGAATCGATGTGCAGCTGCTTTAACAATATCTCTGATCCAGCATCGCCGGCTGCCTCTCCCCTCCTCTCCATCCGTTCTACATAAAGTACACAGCCTCCCTAGTGCCTGGTAATGCATGTCACACTGTGTATCAAAGCAGCATCTGAATCGCCGTGCAGCAGCTGTAACGATGTCTCCAGCATCGCCGGCCGCCTCTCTCCGCCGGACACGCGGCTGGAGCTGTGACATTTCTTTTATTGGTGAGGCAGGGCCACCCGTCACGTGACTCCGTCCCCATCTGACGCACCCTCTGCTACGTGGGCCTGACATTTTTTTTTTATTTCGGTTTCGTTTCTGAAATTTCCATTTCGGTGCACATACATATACATATACAAACATTATATATATATATATATATATATATATATATATATATATATATATATATATATATATATATATTACACACACACACACACACACACACACACATACAAATATTAGAGCTGCACAATTAAATCGTTAAAAAATCGTGATCTTGATTCAACCCCCCTGACATCTCCAATGCAGAGTTTGCCGATTCTTTCATACAAGAGACTTAGCTGTCAAAAGAAAATATCCGGGCAGTCTGCCAAGTTTTTAACAGGAATCATTGATCAAAGGGATAAACTGTGTAAAGAAAAAAAAAAACTCTGCCAAGTTTTTAACAACATGAAACATTGTAACCAACACTTCCTTGTTAGATCAAACTTCTGTGTGTAAATGCAGAAAGTTTAACCACTTAAAGTCTAAATAAAGACTAAAATTAAATAGCAGTTTCACTTTAAAAATTAACACTGGTCTGTATGTAGAGCATTTATACCTCAATACCATAAATAACAGATTAGATGTTTCACTATACACAACAGTATAGGAGTTTGGACATTGTAAAGAAATGTTAACTAATGCATTACAATTTAAGTTACACCCATTAGATTTTAGACGACTAAAATGTGTTTTATTCAACTAAAATGTACTGGAGATTTAGTCAACTAAATACGACCAAAACAATCACAGAAGATTAAAATGGGACTAAAACTAAAATGCCATTTTAGTCCTAAGACCAAGCCTAAAACTAAATCTAAATTTGCTGCCAAAATGAACAATGAGTTGAGAATAGCCATGCCCCTTTTTTCAAGGCACCAAAAGTAATCAAACAATTGAATCAAAAAGCAGTTTCATAGCCAATTGTGGGCTACTCCTTCGTTATTTCTTCATCAATTAAGCAGGAAAAAGGTCTGGAGTTGAGTCTAAGTGCGGCATTTGCAATTTTACTAACCTGACAGCTTATTCTAAATAGGAAACCTTCATTTTGTTTGCAAATATTAAAGATTCTAACTACCAGCAAGAATAAGTCCTTACATTTTTCAAGAGCACCTGTCGTTTCAGATTCATCATGGCAGCGTCCGTTAGCAGGCATCCACTCACCTGCTGCCACCACATCCCTCACCTTTGAGGCACTTCCGCATCACCAGCAGTCCCATTAAAGTGAATGGGACTGTCAGTCAGTCAACAGAGGGTCAAAGGAGGAGCCGGTTTGTGACGGAGATAACAGTTGCTCTTTAAAAATTATGACTTAAAAAAAAAAAAAAAAAAAAGAATAGATTTAAATCAAGCCTTTTTACTAGCGATTTAAATAGACTTGATTTAAAGCAAATCCACCCTGAGGGTGGAGGAGACAGGACTGTGTATAAAAATGGTTGCAGTTCCTAAAATTTGTACTTGATATTTAATGTTCAACCTTTTCAATTAAAGCTGAAAGTCTGCACTTCAAATTCATTTGGGTTGCTTCATTTAAATTTTATTCTGGTGGCATACAGAGCCAAAAGTAAATTGTGCCTGTGTCCAAATACATATGGACCCAACTGTAACACACACACACACACACACACACACACACACACTAATGCATTATAAAAAAAATAATCATCAGAACTAACCTTAGGTTTGCTACAACCTTCCTTCTGAGATGGCCTTGAATCAGGTAATTCTTCAAACTGATAGACTCCTTTGAAAGGAACAACTGCTTTTGCTGTCACCCAAACTTTTTCAGTTAGTTCCCCCAGCGTTTCCACATAGTACCGTCGTGGTGACTTTGTAGTAGATGCACCTATGAAAAATTATAAAGACACGATTAGAGTTGTTAGCATACCTATTTTAAAAAGGAATAAGGCTCCGTTGATCTCCACTTAGCTGGTGGATGACAGGTCCATCTCTGCCCAATGATCGGGGTGGGACCTGTCAGAGCCCCGCTGATTTCTATGGGGCGAAAACGGACAGCATGTCTGTTTTCATCAGATCTCATCCGATAAGACAAATGGCAGCAGTCTGTCTTCAGTGGATAGGATGACAGGCGGGTGTCAGCGAACATATCTCTGCCGACACCCGCCTGCCCATAGGAGTCAATGGATGGCCCGCACGGATCCGCATGAGAAAACCAACAGGTGGATCCGAGCGGGCTTATCACGTGAAAGGGGCCTTAGATTCTGTATGCTTTGAGGTGCTTCAGTTGCTTGGATATGCATTGCAATTGCTACAGACTGCTTATAAAATGCCTTTCTTGCCCTGTAACAAAAACTATTTTTTTTTTACTTTCTGCTATAAAAAAATAAAAAAAAAATCTACGTCTTAATGAATTTAGTACAAAGTGTATGCTGCTAAAGGGTCTTTGGTAAAATAAATAAATCGCAAGAAGCGTATATTATTTGGTTTGCGAGAAAGTTATAGCGTCTACAAAAACTATGGTATATACAGTGAGTATTTAAAAAAAAAAAAATTATATATATATATATATATATATATATATATATATATATATATATATATATATATATATATATATATATATATATATATATATATATATATATATATATATATATATATATATATATATATATATATATATATATATATATATATATATATATATATATATATATATATATATATATATATATATATATATATAATCTTCACCCCCTTTAAACACTTGCTTACTGGGCACTTATATCCCCTTCCTGCCCAGGCTAATTTTTAGCTGTCACACATTGACTGACAATTGTGCAGTCATGCAACACTGTACCCATATGAAATGTTTATCTTTTTTTGGTTGCATTCTAAAATCACCATTGGGGGTTTTTTTTGTAGCAAAAAATAAAGACGAGGCGGCACTGATAAGGGACACTAATGGTGAGGCAGTGATGGGCACCGATATGTGGCACTGGTGGGCACCAAGGGGACACTTGTCCCTCTAAGCGCCCTTTCACACGGGACGGATCCGTGATGATCCGCCCTGTGAACCTCCGCTGATCCCCGCTGAGCTGGCATATTCCTGCACACCGGGCAGGGACCGCCCTGTCAGATATCCGCTCTCCTCTATGGGGGGGGGGGGGGTAATCGGATGAACACGGACCGTCTGTCCGTGTTCACCCGATCTGATCACGGATGGAAAAATAGGATTTCCTCTGTCTGCAGAATCGGAGCATAGCGGACCCGGATGAGATCAGGTGTCAGCAGATGAACATCCGCTGACACCCGCTATCCCATAGGGATACATGCATTGACCGGCTCCTGTTTACTTCCATGATCAGCTGTCACTGGCTGACAGCTGCTCACATTGTAAAGGGCCCACTGTGATTGGCCCTTTACCTCAATCAGTGATCAGCTGAGTCCCAATCATAGAGCTCACCAGCTGCGTGAGAACGGAAGGACGTCTATGTATGCCCTCCCGGCATTTTAAGCCCATGATGTAGCCATCTTTCAGTTATAGCGCCGGGTGATGATTAAAATCTTATTTTTTTGCTTTGCAGCCTGGAATTAAGACAGGTAGTTTTTATTTTATCCAGCTGTATTTAAAACATCCAAGTGAAAGATACAACACCAACATTACAGAGAAAAAAAAAAAAAAAAAAAATCAGAGTTGGAAGAAGAACCCCCTCCTAAAAATGACTTGTAACCCAGGAGGTCGCCATCACTTAGACTTTGAGGGCCAACCAACTCAATCATTTCCTGCATACTATGTCAGCCTCTCCCGCGGGAAATTACGCTCCTACGTCCCTAGAAGACCTATGCTCAGATACGGATGTACTGCCACACGCTCTGTCCATTATACATACTATACTACTCACACCGGCGGAGGGATACCAAATCCCCTGCATTACTAAATGGGAACACGAACTGCACTGCACATTCTCTGCCAAGAAAAAGCAACAAATACTGACATTCACACACAAATCCTCTACCTGTACTAAAATTCAGGAGACAAATTACAAAATTATGACCCGGTGGTACCGAACACCAGCCCTACTTGGCAAACTGTTCCGGACGACATCAGACGCTTGCTGGCGATGCCAAAGCGAGACAGGCACATTACTCCATATTTTCTGGTCCTGCCCACGGTTGAGGCCCTTCTGGACGGAGATCAGGAGGATTTCACAAAAGTTCAAAGACCAACCCCCGATGACCCAGCGTATATCCTGTTACACGCCAATGACATCCCCACACGTTTTTACAAAAAAAAAAAAAAACGATCATCCGACACCTTCTGGATGCAGCCAAGGCGTGCATCCCCATTTGCAGGAAGTCCCCGAACCCGCCGACTGTAGCGATGTGGCTACGGAAGGTGGATGATATTAACAGGATGGAGGACCTGATTCTTACAGACCAAGATAGACATGAATCGTACAAACAAACCTGGCAGATGTGGAACATCTACACCTACTCAGATGAAGGACAAACCCTTAGGAACCTGACTTGGACCCTCGGGACAGATTTTCCCCCTGACAGTGAGGACGCAGATTTGTCGACCCGAGATGTATGTTGACGGGTCTGACAGACACACGGTTTCATGCTCGCGAGCTCCCCCCCCTTCCCTCTCCTTACGCCCCCCACTGGGAGTTTATCTCTCTGGGTGGCTATTCTTCTCTGCTCCCCCGAACACTTCTCGGGAGTTGCTATTCTCTTCTGCTTCTCTTTCCTTCTCTCTTACTACCGTTTCGATATTGGAAAAAAGTGGGCGGGTCCGCAGATCCTTGATTTCATGCCACGTCCTATGGGTAGATACTGTTAGAATGACAACGCCGAGATGGGTGTAGCATGGTGGGCTTAGCGTTGTTAGTACGGAGTCGGCTGAATGCCGCCCGTGAGGGCAGGTGGCCCGATACTACATGATAGCCTATCGGACAATCTGGTTGAACTTACTGACTACGTGTATCTGATTGAGTTCTGTCTGTATACCTGTGGATGTCATTATGTTTACAATGTTACTGTGATCCATGTGGACACGCTCTCTGTTGTAAATAAAGAATTTTGAAAAAAAAAAAATGGACTTGTAAAACGCAATCAGGTGTAGCTAATCACCTTCTCAATGGAACACAAAGCTATTTGACATTCAACTGTGATCAGCGGTGGTCATTTTGATTAGCTCAGCATGAAAAAGCTTTCCTGGAGCATTTTAGTCCCTGGTAGGGCAACTGAAGCAATCAATTATGGGTGCCAAAGCACTGTCAAAAGATCTCTGGGATAAAGTTGTGAGCTGGCACAAGTCAAAAGATGGATAAAAAATAAAAAGGCTAGCTAGCACAGTGTAGTCTATTATTAAAAAATGGGAAGTATTTGGTACAACAGACCATCCCTGGATCAGGACGGCGCTCCAAAATTGAATGAAAGAGCCAATAGGAAACTAGTCAGAGAGGCTACCAAGAGGCCTACACAGCAACTCTGAAGCAGTTGCAGGAATTTATGACAGAGGGGTTATTGTGTGCATATGATAACAATATCACAATTTCTCCACAAATGTGGCTTGTATGGGAGGGTTGCAAGAAAAAAGCCACTGATCAAAAAAGGCCACATGTATTCACAACTGAACTTTGCCAAAACGCACCTTAAAGATTCTGAGGCCACATGGAAAAGGATGTTATGGTCAGATGAGACTGAAATTGAATTTGGCCTCAACATTAAACGATATGTCTGGCGAAAAACGAATACAGCTCACTATCCAAACACCACCATTCCTAAAGTAAAGTATGGAGGTGGCAATATCGTGTTATGGGGGTGTTTCTCTGCAGCAGGGACTGGAGCACTTGTCAGGATAGAAGGAACAAGAATTTGACAGTATTTTGCCCCATCCATGAGGAAAATCTGCTGCCCTCTGCCAGAAAGTTGTCAGTGGGAAGGTTTATCTTCCAACTAGACAATTACCCATAACACACAGCAAATACGACCACACAGTGGTTGAAGGAGAGAAAGGTAAATGTCCTTGCATGACTTAGTCAAGGTTTTTTTCTTAATATATTCTATGCATTAAGATAAAAAAATAAAAAACTTCTGTGTGACGCAGCTACCCTGTTACCTGAGCCCCATCTCTATCCAGCGATGTTGCAGCAAAGACTTGGCTGCCTGGGACTCCCCTCCTCATTGGCTGAGACAGCAGTGGAACACCATTGGCTCCCGCTGCTGTCAAAGTCAGTGAGCCAATGAGGGAGAGGGGGAAGGGGCCTAGCCATGTCTCAGTGTTTGAATGGACACAGGGAGCTGCAGCTGGGCTCGGGAGCCCCCATAGCAAGCTGCTTGCTGTGGGGGCACTAGTCAAGAGGGGCCAGGAGTGCCAAAGAGGGAACCAAGAAGAGGAGGACCTGTGCTGCTTTGTGCAAAATCACTACGCAGAGCAGACAAGTGTAACATTGTTATTTATAAGCAGAAAAAAAAAAAAAAAAAAACGCAGACTTTAGTATCACTTTAGCCATTTAAAGGACCAAGCCTATTTTTGACACTTGTTTACAAGTTAAAAATCTATTTTTTTTGCTAGAACATTACTTAGAACCCCCAAACATTTTATATACATTTTTTTTCTTTTTAACCCTAGGGAACAAAATGGAGGTCGCTACATTATGTCACACCATATGTGCGCAGTGGTCTTACAAATGCAATTTTTTGGGGGGAATTTTTTTTTTTTTTTTATTAACCACTTGCCGGCGGCTGGCAGTCATGATGTCCTTGGCTTTGTGGGTGTATATCCGAATGATGCCTGCAGCTACACAGGCATCATTCAGATATCGGCTTTTTCAGCCGGCGATTTCCTACACCATAGGAATGATCATAGCAGCTGGTCAGGGGCCTAATCTTTCTTACAGGTGGCGGAGAGGGGACAGCCCCCCCCTCCTGCCGCTCTCTGGTGCTTCTACAGACTTGGATGTTTGCTATAGAGATTTCCGGCGAACCAAATAGTTGCCGGAGTCTATATTACCGTCAGAGGCTGGGCACGATGTTATGACATCAAGCCCTGGCCTCTACATTCAAACAAATGGCCTACAGGTGAGATGTGGGGTCTTTTTGACATATTCCAATTACAAGGGATGTTTACATTCCTTGTAATAGGAATAAAAGTGATCAACAAAAATGTATTTTTAAAAAAAGTGTCAAACTAAATATTGAGTAAAAGAATACATTTTTATTTATTTTCTTAAAGTGCCCCTGTCCCCGTGTGCTCGAACGCAGAAGCGAACGCATACGAAAGTCTCGCTCACATATAAAAACGGTGTTCAAACCACACGTGAGGCATCGCTGCGAACGTTAGATCGAAAGCAATAAATCTAGCCCTACACCAACTCAAAACGTGTAACCTGTAAAAAAAAAAAAAAAAAAATTTAAAGCGTCGCAGGGATTTTGAAGTAACAAAGTTTGGCGCCATTACACGAGCGTGTAAAATTTTGAAGCGTGCCACGTTAGGCATCTATTTACTCAGCGTAACTTCATCTTCCACATTATGCAAAAAAATCGGGCTAATTTTACATATTTTTTTTAAAGCACGAAATATGAAAATACCGTGCGACATAAGTTGCAATGACTGACATTGTATTCTCTAGGGCAGGGATATGCAATTAGCAGACCTCCAGCTGTTGCCAAACTACAAGTCCCATGAGGCATAGCGAGACTGACAGCATCAAGCATGACACCCAGAGGCAGGATGGGACTTGTAGTTTGGCAACAGCTGGAGGTCCGCTAATTGCATATCCCTGCTCTAGGGTCTCTGCAAAAAAAATATAATTATATATATCTATCTATCTATCTATCTATCTATCTATCTATCTATCTATCTATCTATCTATCTATCTATCTATCTATCTATCTATCTATCTATCTATCTATCTATCTATCTATCTATCTCTATCTATATATCTATATCTATATCTATATCTATATCTATATCTATATCTATATCTATATCTAGATAATGTTTGGGGGTTCTTTGGAATTTTCTAGCTAAAAAATATAAATTTTTACATGTAGGAGAGAAATGTCAGAATTGGCCTGGTTGGCAATTGGTTAATATACAAAAAAAATTCATATTATGTGAAAGATTATGTTACGTTGAGTAAATTGATACCAAACATGTCAGGCTTTAAAATTGCGCATGTGCGTAGAATGGCGACAAACTTTGGTATTAGTCTCCATAGGCGATGTTTTAAAAATTTCTACAGGTCTTAAAGTCAGATGCTTTCTTTTCATTTCAAGATTAAAAACTTTAGTAATTATATGGGCTTCAACTCTCAGCCAAGAAAATGGTGGCAAGACACCAAGACATCTGGACGCATATCACATATAACTGGATGTAATTTTTACAATTTAGATAATCAGTTAAAAGTCCATTTGTAATTGTTTTTCTTTAACCTTAGCCATACATAAAGGTATGGTATTGCTTACCTCCAAGCAATCTGACCCTTGGTGGTGCCCCTTTTTGTTTTTACACTACTAGACTTAAGTATCCTCTGTTTTTAATGGTAGGCATCAAGAAAGTTGCATCCGCTGAGCAGGTGGATGACAGGCCTGCGTCCACTGCGCTATACAGAGTGGACACAGCCCCGCTGTTCTCTATGGGGCGGTCGGATAGAAACAAGCCAGCTGTCCGTTTACACCCGACTGTCATCCGTCCCCCGTATGGGACAGGATCAGATGGGATGCCAGCGGGTGTCTGGAAGCTACATAACCGCTGACATCTGCCGATACATAGAGAGCAATGGCTGATCCGATTAGGTCTGCCTTAAAAACTGACAGACGAATCTGATTGGATTGTCTGTGTGAAACCAGCCTTTGTACTGTAAAAATAAAATGGATCTTGCACAGTAGTAAAAAAAACAAAAAAAAAACAAGTTTTTTTTTAGACAATGAGAAATATATAAAAAATAAAATTGGTCCAAGTCATGGCTGAGCCAGGGCACCTAAAGTATTGCTGGTAGCATATATCGTTAACTGAGGGGCATTCTTGGCACTTATACACAATCTTTTGGCTGAATTACTTTGTCCTGGTCCAAAACCCATACTGAATTTGTTTTCCCCTGAAACATAGCAGAAAAATAAATCTACTCTCACCTTTTTCTTCCTGAGGAGGTACTGCACAGATCTTACATGGCCACCAAGGGCGTCGACTGAACTTTGCCCACACAATGTCCCCTTCTTCATAGATTACAGGAGCAGCTTTTTTCCTCTTCGGTTGTCGCTATAGGAAATGAGAGAAAATAAAAAAAGTTTACTGCACGGCTCCTCCTACACCTCAGACACCCTTTAGAGGAAATCACAGAACAGGTTAAATGAGGACATTGCTTTGAACATGTACATTGTAGGCAAAAGCCATTGCAGAAAACAGTCACTGCTATTGACATTGGTATCTGCAGATTACAAAACACAAATTGCCGCAAAAACACTTTAAATGCTTTTCTGCAGCTTCTCCATTGAAGTATATTATTTGAACCAAAAAAAAACAAAATCGCACCGTTTTGCGTTAAAAAGTCCTCGCCCTTTCCAAATACGCAGCAGCTGAAAAAAATCATGGATGTGAACGTGTCCCATAGGAAAACATGTAAATGAACTGTAGTGTGTTTCTGCAAAAAGCACCAAAAAACAAACAGAGGTGTGACCCCGGCCTGAGATGTTTAGTAACATAATGGGGTTATAAAAACAAAGATAAGTACAAAAAGAGCAAATAATCGCTACTGTAAGGGGTTCATTTTTTTACTGTGGGACAGTGAAAGTAATATTTACACTAGCGATTTGCTTTTTTGTACTATAAAGGGCAAATTTTAGTTTTTTTAACCCCATTATGTTACTGTTCCGATTATTCGATTATGAAAATTGTAATCGATTAATTTCATAATCGATAGATTAGTTGTTTCAGAGATATACATCTCTCTCATTAGCTTGGACACAAAGCAGATATAACGTGCTGCACATACGCTTAAAAGGGAAAGTATATTTCCAATAAGTGATAGGGTCATATTAAAATAATTTTATTTTCACAATCCTTGATAATTTTTTCTGCTATTAACCACTAGACATGTGCATTCGTTTTCGTTAGAATGCATTTTCGTTATCGTTTTAACAAACGATAACGAAAGTGCAAGAAACTAAAACCGAAAGATCCGACATAAAAAATGCTTTATTTTCGTTTTCGTTGCGGTAAAAATTCGATATAGAGAGATTCGATATTATAGAGAAAAGATTCGACCTCATAGAGAAAAGATTCGACCTCATAGAGAAAAGATTCGACATTATAGAGAAAAGATTCGACACTATAGAAATAATAGATTCGACATTACAGAGAATAGATTTCTATTTATGAGAAAATAGATTCGACATTATAGAGAATAGATTCGACATTATTACTAGTCATACAACATTAGAATTCTTGTAGGCGGAATATTCAAATGGAAATGCACGATTCGACGTAAAGATTCGACGTTCCGTCGAATGTTCGTTTTTTTTGACCATTTGACAGAAACCAAAAAGATTCGACGTTCCGGCGAATATTCTTTTGACCATTCGACAGAAACCAAGTATTATTGGATTTTCGGACGAAAGCTATTCCCCAACGAAAAACGAAATAAATCAAAACGATTTTCGGGAGTAACTAAATAAATTTATTTTCCAAACGAAAACGAAAAAACAAAACTAAATATTCCAGTCTGCACATGTCTATTAACCACCTCAAATCAACACTGGGCACTTTCAGCCCCTCCCAGCCCAGGCCATTTTTCAGTGCTGTCGCACTTCGAATGACAATTGCAGCACTGTACCCATATGAAATTGTTATCTTCGAGACAGATAGAGCTTTCTTTTGGTGGCATTTAATCAACAAATATTGTATTTGTTTTTTGGACACAGCTTATAACATGGTAAAGGTCTGCTGCGATTCGCCCTTTACCCCTATCTGATCAGCTGTTTCCAAAGAGGGAGAACGTTTATGAACGCCCTCCCAGAACTATAGTAGAGCTGCACAATTAAATCGTGATCTCGATTCAACCCCCTGACGACTTCCAATGCAGTGTTTGCCGATTCTTTCATATAACAAGTGGAGAGACTTATCTGCTCAGTCAGCTGTCAGCTAAAATCATTTTTTTTTTTGCTAGAAAGTTACTTGGACCCCCCAAACACACACACACACTAATTATATATATATATATATATATATATAATTAGTGTGTGTGTGTGTGTGTGTATGTGTATATATATATATATATATATATATATATATATATATATATATATATATATATATATATATATATATATATATATACATATATACACACACACACACACACACACACACACACACACATATATATATATATACATACATACACACACACACGCACATATATATATAAAAATTTCACTTCAATTAATAAAAAAATAAAATTAAACAGAAGCAATTTTTTTTGTTTTAATGTGAAAGATTTCACGCCGCAAGAATCGTGCTCCATCTTCTAAGCAAAAAAAATAATTGTGATTCTCATTTTGGCCAGAATTCGTGCAGCTCTAAACTATAGTACCGTGCGGAGGTTTTTTACACACAGAAGTTTGCTCCAAGAAGGTTAGTTACAATGTTCCATGTTATTACAAACTTGGCAGACTGTTTTCTTTAGACCCGGTTCACACTGGGGCGACACGACAGGCGGCTCAGCCGCCTGACGTGTCGCGTCCCCATTCAATGCAGTGGAACCGTTCTAATAGGAGCTCCGACTTAGAAAAAGGTTCCTGTACGACTTTGGGGGCGGCTCGGGGCGACCTGCATTGACTTCTATACAGAAGTCGTTTTGCAAATCGCCCCTGAAGTCGTGCCGCTGCTGTGTGAATCGACTCTTAGACAAAGAAGTTTATCCCTTTGATCTAAGAAGGAAGCATTAGGCCCCTTCTACAAAAGGCATATTTCAGGCGTTTTAGCGCTAAAAATAGCGCATAAATAACGCCTGAAATAATCCTGCCCAAGCATTCTCAATGTGAAGCCTGAGGTGATGCGCTAGCGGGAGGAAAAAAAAAATCTCCTGCAAGCAGCATCTTTGGAGCGGTATAGGAGCGGGGTGTTTACCGCTCCTTCCCATTGAAATCGGCCGCAGCGTGCGGGCGGTATTAACCCTTTTTCGGCCGCTAGCGGGAGTTAAAACCGCACCGTTATCGACCGAATATAGCGGTAAATACATCAATATAGCGTCGCTAAAAATCGCATCGCTATACCGCCACCGCACCTCCCCTGCCCAGTGTGAAAGGGGCCTTAGTTACAATGTTTCCAGTTAAAGCGGAGGTCTGGCTTAAAAAAAAAAAAAAAAAAATTAAAAGTCAGCAGCTATAAACACTGTACACTTTAATAACACTTACCTGTCCAGGGTGCCCGCAATGTCAGCAGCCGAGGCCCCCATCATCCACTGCCCTATTCCCTACTGCGCGAGCCACGCAGCGCTATGTGAATGGGCGGATTTCTCCTGGGACACACACGAGGCCCCAGAAGACACCGCTCCCCATTTCCCAGGAGGTAGCACAAGGAGAAGAAAGAAGACCCACCGGGGACAAGGAAGTGGCAGATTAGGAGATCTGCCTAGTAACAGCCACTTCTGGTAAGTATTTTTTTGTAGCTTTTTTGCCACTTTTCATTTTTAGGGTAGACCTCCTCTTTAAGAACTTGGCAGACTGCCCAGATATTTTATTTTGACAGCTGAGTGAGCAGATAAAGTCTCTCCACTTGTTACATGAAAGAATCGGCAAATTCTGCATTGGAGATTGTCAGGGGGGTTGTGCAGCTCTATTGTTAGTGTGTATAAATCTGCTAGTACATCCAACACTCCTCTCCCCCAAGACTGACAGACAATGCTGCTGTCCAAAGGTGCACCCTGTGCTCTTTCATCCAGAGTGGGGGCCCTCTAATACAGGTGGTGCGTTACTGGCCAGATCACCAGGGAAAAAGGAAAATGCAGCAAACACATCTAATGATTAGTAAACTGGATTATATTACATTACATGTTTGGTTTTGGATTTAATACCACTTTTATTACATGTAGGGATTTGTAAATTGGCCACTAGAGAGGAGTTAATTATCTACAACAACGACTCCTGAAACCTGTCCTACAAGCTTATAAAAAGACATTAGATAAACAGGAAAGGCATTTCTTTCCATGAAACGGCCAAGTAGGAACTGTGTACATGGGAATTGCCATCAAACATTTGAATGCATATGTGTTTTAAACAGGGGATGACAAATTTGCTTGGAATCTAGGAGCCAGCTAAAAAAGTTAGGAGCCAGAAAACGTGCCCCGTCCCGACGAGCTTGCGCGCAGAAGCGAACACATACGTGAGCAGCGCCCGCATATGTAAACGGTGTTCAAACCACACATGTGAGGTATCGCCGCGATTGGTAGAGCGAGAGCAATAATTCTAGCCCTAGTCGTCCTCTCTAAACAACGCATATGGAGATTTTAAAAGGGTAAAAGTTTGTCGCCATTCCACAAGCGGACGTAATTTTGAAGCGTGACATGTTGGGTATCAATTTACTCGGCGTAACATTATCTTTCATAATATAAAAAAAAAAAAAAAAAATGGGGATAACTTTACTGTTGTCTTATTTTTTAATTAAAAAAAAAAAGTGTAATTTTTTCCCAAAAAAGTGCGCTTGTATGACCGCTGCGCAAATACGGCGTGACAGAAAGTATTGCAACGATCGCCATTTAATTCTCTAGGGTGTTAGGATAAAAAATATATATAATGTTTGGGGGTTCTAATTAGAGGGAAGAAGATGGCAGTGAAAATAGTGAAAAATTCCATTAGAATTGCTGTTTAACTTGTAATGCTTAACTTGTAATACCAACGGCCAACCACCAGATGGCGCCAGCTTACACATCTGGTGGTAATAACTTGTAATACCAACGGCTCACCACCAGATGGCGCCAGTTTGCCCCCCCTTCCAAGCCAAGTCGCCAGGACCCCATTTCTAGTCGCCATGGCGACCGGGATTTGTCGAGCCCTGGTTTTAAAGACCAAATGCTGCAGGTCCATTGCAGTCTAAAGAATGTTAACCACACTGTGCTCATCCCTCACTCACTCCGCTTTCTCTTCCTATTGTCAACACATGAACCGATTGGGCTCTTGCACTGCTTTATCTTCTAAAAACTCCAGCTCTGCTACACAGGGACTGCAAAAGGCCAATACCAGGTCTAATTCTGCGTCGCACAGATTTGGACGGTGTCATTGATGGCAATAGTCGCCGCCGATTTTGCATGTCAAATCGCATTCCAAATCGGCCTGATGTGAATGTGGGCCAAGGCCAGCAATAAATGGATGGAATCTCGACCAGTTAAAACTGAAGTAGTTTTTTTTTTGCAGGTTTATACTTGCATAGGTGGATGCAGCATAGGTCTGATGCTGCGTCTGTCCCTCGCCGGCTCTACACTGAGAACCGAGTGATTGCACACAGCCGATGGCTCGGTTCTCACAGGTCCCCGAGTAGAGAACAGCCGACTGTCAATCAGCAGCTCTCCTCTCATTTAGTCTGTCTGGGATTACATGAGGCAGAAGGACTTGAGGCAGCCATGCATCCACTCTCTCACGTCTCCCCGCAGCGATGTAGTCCCAAGGGAGGGGGCGAGCACAATGACTAACCCCCCAGCCAGAACGGCTCGGATGATGGGGGCAAGCTTACTGAGGAGGAACAGGAAGTGAGAAAAACCATTTAGAAGGGAAATGGAAGGAAAAGGTAAGTGAACCACCAATGCATTAGCTTAAAGGAACCCATTTAGAAAATAAAAAATGAACCTTTACAACCCCTTTAAGAGTGATGAAGACATTGTAAAAAGACTTAAGTCTTAGCATTAGGGCCGAAACAACTAATCGATTAAATCGACAACTAATCGATTATGAAATTAATCGATTACGATTTTCATAATCGATTAATCGGCCAGTAACATAATGGGGTTAAAAAAACTAAAATTAGCCCTTTATAGTACAAAAAAGCAAATGGCTACTGTAAATATTCCTTTCACTGTCCCACAGTAAAAAAAAAAAAAAATGAACCTCTTACAGTAGCGATTATTTGCTCTTTTTGCACTTATTTTTGTTTTTTTTACCCCATTATGTTACTAAACATCTCAGGCCGGGGTCACACCTCTGTTTTTTGGTGCTTTTTGCAGAAACACACTGGAGTTCATTTACATGTTTTCCTATGGGACACATTCATGATTTTTCTTCAGCTGCTGCGTATTTGGAAAAGGCAAGGACTTAACGCAAAACGGTGCTTTTTTTTTGGTTTAATATACTTCAATGGAGAAGCTGCAGAAAAGCATGTAATGTGTTTTTGCGGCAATTTGTGTTTTGTAATCTACCCGACAACAAATTGGCCCCAAATTTTTTTTTAAATTGTATTTCTTTTTTTTAAAGGCCATTATCCGATGAATTGAAACAATAATCGGCCAACTAATTGATTATGAAAATAATCGTTAGTTGCAGCCCTCCTTAGCATTCTATACTCGCGTCTAAAAAGGATGGCGAATCTAGATCTACGTGTTGCAACCCAAACCCCTAAGGCCTCTGCCCTATGAGGGGGTCGAGGTTTTTGAGAACAAGACACTTGAGAGCATCCTCTGTATAGGAATACTGCTTTTATCATGTGACATCTCTAATAATGTTGTCCAAAGTGTCAAGAAGACAGCCCCTCCCAAACATTAAGCGTATGAGAAGTCTTTTGCATGCATCTTTAAAGCGGAACTTCACCCTAAAGTGGAACTTCCGCTCATCGTATTCCCCCCCCCCCCCCCCTCCGGTGCCACAATTGGCACCTTTCGGGGAGGGGGGGGGGACAGGTATCCTTTCCCACTTCCGGGAGTCCGGCCACGGCCGTGACGTCACCGCGGGGCTCCCTCCTCCTCCCCCTGGCCGCAGGGATAATAGAAAAGAGGAGCGGGGCCTTGCGCAGTAGGGTTCCCGACGTGAAGCCGAAAGGCAAATCAAAACCATTGTGGAAATTTTATTTGATGACCACGTATAAAACTATCAACTCAGTGAAGTAATATAAGGTAACCACAGAACGTGCTCCATTAAAACTGGATTACATTGGTTGCACTGTTCAAGGTCCAGACAGCTGTGGTCTGACAAATAGGCAGTCTACAAAAAAAGCGCTTAAGAGCATGTAAAATTTTCTATTCATAGGATCCTTAAAAAGGCAAAGATACATTCTGGTGAAAAAGTGATCGGTCTACCCAAATATATAAGACGTTTGGATCCACTATCAGTACTGACCATTTCACTGTAAACTATGTCTGTAGGATGGAGTCTCCCGATATCTGGATTGCGCCAATCTTCATAGACTGTCCCTTTTGCTTGTGAACAGAGCAAAACAGTTTTAGATTTTGCAAGTCTCTCTATTCCCAAAGGGATAGGACAAGACGGGAAGGGGTCAAAAGCAATAAGACCAAGACCTTCTCAAAAAGCGGAGACGTGCAGATCCAGATCGGTAGGGCGATTGTGTGAGGGTATAGTAGCCTGTGTATCTGGGCCTGGGAGAAATATCTTCCAATAGCAAGACTAAAAGACTACAACTGTTAGGTCATTAGATTGTAAGTAATATGATTAAGTAATGTGATGAAATACTCTGTCAACCACTTGAGCTTAAAGTGGAGTTTCCATTCCAAAAAAAATTCTAATTTTTGTGCTCATTAGACCTAAAAAAAGAAAAAAAAATGTTTTTACTCATCTGGAAATGCCTGTTGCTATGCAGTCCCACGAAATCTGCCTTTGGAATCACCTAGGATCCTGACATCTCCCTCTAATGCTCCTGGGAAATGTGTGTGTGTGTCATCATTTCCCAGGATGCAGTGCGCTACCCAATTATCACTCCCCATCCAAGACTTCCAGGAAGTGCTTGTGGGCTTCACAATGCCCACAAGCAAAATGACAACGGTCATAACTATGCGGAGCGGTGGCGGATTGTAAAATAGTAAGTGACCAGATTTATATTATAAAAACGCCTGATGAAAGGACATACATTTAAAAAATGTTAATTGTGGTTGGAACTCCGCTTTAAGTGGTTAGGTTTTAGCACCAAGTTCCAAAAAGTTTACACTGATGTGAAATACATTTCAAACATGTTAGTTATGACAGCAATGGTCAGAATACAGGGCAAACTTGTCTACGCAGCTGGTCTATGTAAAACAGGGGTACGCAAACAGAGGAAGCAGGAGATGAGAAGGGGGGGGGGGGGGGGGGGATGAAAGCTGCGATGTGATGGGGAACCAGGGAGAAACACAGGGGGGCTTGGGCAGCAGAAGCAAGGGGAACCTCGGACATGAGGGGCAGTATTTACTGGAATATTTTTCCCCCAGCAGCCGTTTAAAAGCCAGATGGGGAGGAGGAGAAGCCAGCTTCCAGCTGCTGCAGGAGGACTCTGGGGTTGACAAGGAAGGGATGCCATCCTCCTGTCATGTGCCCGTGATCGACGTGTTGCCAACCGCTGTAAAATGTCCAGGCTACAGAGTGGGCATACCCCCGCAGGAGCCAACTGAAGTTGATAGATTCCAAAAATGCCTATAAATTGCCCCTAAAAACTATACAAGCTAGCGGCTCTCATTGTGCACCATTACAACCTTCTAGTTGCTGACATCCCAACAATCAATGATGTCATTGGTTGACAAGGACATTGTGTGTCTGCACAGCATCTTTGGCTCAGCTTTAAGCTTTTCTTAACCCAAGCACAATTTAAAGTAGAACTATAGGCAAACACCCCCCCCCCCCCCCCCCCCGCAATTTTGGATAAAGGAGGGCTGTCAGTTTTTTCTGTGTACCATTGCGAAAAATTACCTTTACTTCATATCCCGTGGCCAAAAAAGGAAGGTAGAGGAAATCCCTCCAAATTTAGGGAACCTCTTGGGGACCCCCAGGTCACCAGAACTAGTGTCCCCATTAGAAGATTTTCCCTCTATTGCTTTTCTGGGAACAACCCAAAATGTGGAATTTTCTTCTACTTTCAATAATAGTAAATAGGACAAATAGAGAGAGTGGATCTCTTTAATGGGGGCACAGACAGAAATACAAACTGAATGAGGTTCTAATCCCTCTTTAGTATATAAAAAAATAAAAAAGGGTACACGTTTTTGCCTTTAGTTATACTTTAATTCTTAAAATTAGTTGCTGCATTTGTCTTTTTGAGCCCCCATCCCCAATTTGTTTTCACCTGGTGCACTGGCCAGTAACACGCATCCTGTGTGTTACTGTACATACAGTAACAAAGTAAAGCCAAATTCCAGCTCACACTTCATAAGCAATTACTGCAAAAGTTTTTTCCTCCCTTTTGGGATAATAAAAGCCGATTATTGTAAGCACCCCGTCGGGTTGGTTCACACTGGGGAGGCTTCAAGCCTCCCCGTAAAGCGCGACTTTGGTGCAGCTTGCAAACAACTTCTGTATTAGAAGTTAATGCAAGCATCTCCAAAGTCGCCCCCAAGTGGTACAGGAACCTTTTTCTAAGTTGCAACGAGTCGCTCTTAGAATGGTTCCTTTGCAATAGAGAGTGACTTGGCTGGCGGCCAAGTCACCTGACAGGTTGCCCCAGTGTGAAAAAAAAAAAGGAGTCACTGGCCAGATCACCATATTAAAAATAGAAGTAAGGAAGCCTTAAAGAAGATTATATATATATATATATATATACACACACACACACACACACCAAGAATCAATAAGCTACAATAAACCGCTTTAAATGCTTAATATAAAAGTTCTAGCATATGCGGGACAGTAAAGTAAAATCTGTGTGAAATACTGCAAATATCTTCTATGTGTGTGGAAATCAATGCAATAAGAAAAATACTTAAGCTAGTGATACACTGATCGAAATTCAGATGTGTTCAGTGGGGAAATGGACGAATTTTGATCAGCGTATGGTCAACCATCTTTAGAAGTCAACCATTTGATTGAAGAGACACGCTGGACAGTGTTTCAATCATTATCTGCAGCCACCGATTGGTATATTCTGACAGCTGCAGGTCCTTGCTTTCAAAATACAATGTCCTGGGGGAGGACGGAAAATCTCTTATGCCTCGTACACACGATCGGGTTTCCCGGCAGACTTTTTACCCCCGGGAAACTCCGAGGTGAAAGCCGAGAACCAGCTCAGCAGCTTTTTCCCCCCTACACACGGCCGGTTTTCCTGGCAGGAAAACTGCCATGAGAGCTTTGGCCGGGAAACATGTTCTCATTTTTTTGCCACGATTAGACAGTTTTCCTGTCGGGAAAACTGCCATGGAGCATACACACGGCCAGTTTTCCTGGCCAAAAGCTGTCACGGCAGTTTTCCTGATGGGAAAACCGATCGTGTGTACGAGGCATTAGTCTTTTTTCATTCAGCTCGCTGGCTGAACAAATGGAAAAAATAAAAATAAATAGCCGTCTATGGACAGATTAACATCAATTTGAGGAACAGGCAGGCACAAGACATGCTGAAGTCAATACAATTACTGCTGAACAACATTTTCCTACCCAACAACCCTATGAATGGGCACAGGGAACAATTTCCAGATTGGAACATCTTTGAACTACAAACTTCCACAGCACACTAGACACACCACATGCATATTATGAAAGTATAATGCTTGTCTTAAGTCAAACGCTGTATGCCTCAGCGTTTCACCTGCTATAAGATTTTGTGTGTGGGCTAGGTGATAGAGACTGCTGTATTAACATCTAAATACACGTTAAGACAAGGTCACTACCACTGAAGCTACTAGAGACCACACTTCTACAGTGGTCACTGTCAACCATTGGTCCTTGAGCGGCGATTGCTTGACCTCCCGTTTGATTACACTTGCATAGCTCCAGGAGCACCTTTGTATTCTTCCTGCTGACCACCAATGTAAGGCCCCCTTTCACATGGGGCAGACTCTGCCAGGAGTTCACCTGCTAAATAGGGAATCCGTTTTCCGATCCTCGCCGAGCAGGAGGCTGGCTTGTCCATGTCCTCTCCACTTATGCAGAGTAGACACAGCCCGCTTTCCTCTATGGGTGGTCAGATGCAAATGGGACAAGCTGTCCATTTACACCTGATGGCCATCCGATATGATCCACTAAACCAGGGGTCTCAAATTGGCGGCCTTCCAGATGTTGCAAAAGTCCCATCATGCCTCTGCCTGTGGGAGTCACGCTTGCAACGGTCAGCCTTGCAATGCCTCATGGGACTTGTAGTTTCGCAACAGCTCGAGGGCCGCCAGTTTTAGACGCCTGCACTAGACGATTTGGGAACGGATCCCCAGCCATCTGTTTTTAGCAAATGAGATCGGATTGAGGCAAGTCTCAATGGACACATGTCTGTTGACACCAGCTGCGCTATAGAGGGCAATGGCTGGTCGGGTCCACCTAAAAAAAACTGACAGGCCACTAGTGTGAAAGATGCCTAAAGGGAGCAGCAGACACAGGCTGAATTACGGGCGGCATCGGCCGGTTCGATAGAAGCCAACCGACGCGTGGCCCATGTGTATGGCAAAGTGGCATGACCGAAAAAGGTCTGCCGAGAGCGCTGCCCAGGGAGTTCCTGAGGGAGTGGGGGGCCCTGTCAGAACACAAAAGTTCAACAGGGAAGATCGCTGTGCTAACATAGGATTATTAGTACAGTTGCACCTCCTGCACGCTTCAGTTTATTTTCATTTAGCTCCCTGGGTTGAATGAAAAAAAAAATAAAAAATAGCATGTGCTAGGCTTAGGGTCCTTTCACACATGTGGACTGTTTAGCGCCCTAAGTTTTTCCAGACGGACCTGAACGGACGCACCATGTACCCCTTATGGAGCAACATGTCTGCTAACATCCGATCCACTCCACTAAATCCAGACGGATAGAAACCCTAGCTTTCCATCTGTCTGGCAGATCGGATCATATGAAAAATGGACAGGCGGATCCGTTTTCATTCACTTTCCCGTAGAGGAGAGCGGAGCTCCGACAGGTCCGTCTCTGCATAATGAGCAGAGATGGACTTGTCATCTGCCAGCTCAGCGGGGATAGATGAAGCAATACCCGCTAAGCAAGCGGAGTCGGTGAAAAAAAACAAAAACGGACAAGCATGTGTGAAAGAGCCCTAAAAAGGGAATTTTTTTTTTTTTTATTGTCATGGACTCCCAATCTCAAATGTATTGGTTTTAGCAGGTGTTGCCTGAAAATTATTTTAGAGGTTTCCCTGGGGTAAAAGGGTTCAGAAAGGATGCCCTATAGCAGTGATGGCAAACCTTGGCACCCCAGATGTCTTGGAACTACATTTCCCATGATGCTTAGCTACACTGCAAAGTGCATGAGCATCATGGGAAATGTAGTTCCAAAACATCTGGAGTGCCAAGGTTCGCCATCACTGCCCTATAGTGATAGTACATATGAAGTGACGGGGAAAAGCATGTTTTTGCTGTGATAGAAGCGTATAAAAAAAATAAAAAAAATAAGGGGGAAAAAGCAGGGCAGCGGGATTCCTACTCCAAAAAACACAAAACCTAAACTGATACCAAACTAAGCCTGGCATCTCTTTGTGTATACAGCATCCAGTGGCAATGATGGGATAAAGAAACTACACAGTCACATGGACAGTGAACATGCAAATATGGCGACTGGATGCGGTAGGATGTACTAGTGACATAAGGCTCAAGTGAACCCCATTGCAATGGGACCAAAGACTGTACCCCCAGACAATATGGCTGAGCAGCTTAGAAAAATTACACTACAGCCTCATGCACACTGCAGCTCAAAAAAGCTGATTCCTTAAATCATTTGAGCTCCCCCCCCCCCCCCTTCTGCCTGTAAACTCCCCTCCATGTGTCTATGCTTCAGGAGTTTAGTGGCAGGAGAGTTTACAGGCATAAAACAAACAAAAAAAAACACATCACTTTGGCGTTTTGGAGAGGACCTTTTTTAGAGCATAAAATAAAAATAAAAAAAAACACTCCTTAATGCATGTTAGCGCACATTGCCGCGTTAATGCATTCTAATGGCCAAAATTCTGCCCAATAGAATACATTAATGTCAGATGCGTGAGCGTGCATTACACTCATGCAGCTTTTTACCACTTTGAGGCTGCAATCTCCTGTAGGAGAAAAAAAAAAAAAAAGCTTACAGATGTGAACGAGGCCTGAATGGCATACTAGATGCATTCCAAATGGACAAATTTGGGCTAGAAAAAAACAAAAAAAAAAAAAAAAAAAAAAAAAAAAAGTGTACAAGCCCTTTTGCAATCTGACCTGCAACAGATATGAATGACATGGTTCTAGAACTTGAACAAAGCACAGTACATTGTCCATAGAGCCCTGCAAAGCAGTGTTAGGGTGCCCCTGGCCATCATACGTGAATGTTTATAAGCTGATACTGAAAATAAGTAGTCTGCTGTAGGTGCAGGATAAATGATCGAACCACAAAAATAGTATTTTAGCCATCTAAAGTGCACATTTTGCACTACATACTGTGCCCCCAAGGGAATGGAGGGGGGGGTGTTGATGTCCTCTATTGCTCATAATTGCAGATAAAAATCTTTGTAAGTAGAGTGCTATGCAGATTCACTGCTTGGCATACAGCACACAACAATAAACAGTCGGTTCTCACAAAGTATAGTATTATCCAAGGATAAACAGTCAGTTCTCACAAAGTATAGTGTTATCCAAGGTCTTTGCATTAGTTACTTAAAGAGGAAGTAAACCAAAAATAAGGTTTATCCCCCTTCCTTGCAAAGCAAAGGAATAATGTGCTAGTATGCATCGCATACTAGCACAATATGAGCACTTACTTGCAACTGGGCACTTACTTGCAAACGAAGCCCGCGCCGTCCCTGCTGCAGGCCGCATCTATCTTCCCCTGGTCTTTCTTGCGGGGGCCACGGACTCCGGCTGTGTGACTGACCAGAGCCGCACGATGTCAATTCCACGTATGTGCGCGGGAGTCGCCAGTCATGGCACTCGCTCCTGAAGAAACAGCATGGGCGACCGTTCCTTCAGAGTGCATGCGCTAATGATATCATTGGCGCAGTAAATGTCTCCTAAATGGTGCACATTTAGGAGATATTTACAGTACCTATAGGCTAGGCTTACCTAAAAGCCTCATACACACAATCAGACTTCCATCGGACAAATCTGTGAAATTTTATTCGAAAAGGCATTGGCCGTGAACTTGTTCTGCATACAGACAGCAAAACTTTGTCAGCCAACAAATACGAACTACGTGGTTTTTCAGCTCTTTAGCGCCACCCTTTGGGCAACTTGTGATAATGTTGCGTTATGTCTAGCATTGCTTCTGAGCATGCGTGTTCGTACTTTGGTACACACGATCGGAAAATCCGACATCACCCATTTGTTTTTGGAAAATTTTAAAGCATGCTATTAGAGCTGCATGATTCTGGCTAAAATGAGAATCACACTTTTTTTGCTTAGAATTCTCGTGGCGTAACATCTTTCACATTAAAACAAAAAAATTGGGCTAACTTTACGGTTGTTTTTTTTATTCATTGAAGTGTATTTTTTTTCACCAAAAAATTGCACTTGAAAGACCGCTGGGCAAATACAGTGCGACATAAAATATTGCAGCAATTGCCATTTTATTCCCTAGGGTCTCCGATTATATAAATATAAAATGTTTGGGGGGTCCCTAGTAATTTTCTAGCAAAAAATATTGATTTTTAACTTCAGAAACAAGTGTCCAAATTTCTTTGGACTTTAAGTGGTTAAAAACTTCATGCATTTACACACAAAAGTTTGATCCAAGAAGGAAGTGTTGGTTACAATGTTTCATGTTAAAAACTTGGCATACTGCCAAAATTTTTCTTTTGACAGCTGAGTGAGCAGATAAAGTCTCTCCACTTGTTATATGAAAGAAAGAGTCGGCAAACTCTGCATTGGTGATCATAAGGGGGGTTTGAATCGAGATCACAATTTTTTAAACGATTAATTGTGCAGCTCTACGTGCTATCCAACATTTCTTGTCGGAAAATCCGACAATTGTCCGATGGAGCATACAAAGGGTCGGATTTTCCCAACAAAACCCTGCCATCACGCAATTCCCCATCGGAAAATCTGATCGTGTGTACGGACCAATAGGTACAAAACACTGCATGGAGGTTTACAACCTCTTTTAGAGATATACAGATGTTCTAGGGTTTCATCGCATTTGTGAGATAATCTAATTTAACATCACAGCCTAAATACCAAAAAAAAAAAAAAAAAAAAAAAAGTGACGCACCTGGGATTCGCACCAAAAACAATGATATGACTACTAGATAGGCTTTTTAAATAAATCTGAGAATTAGGCAAATGCTGTGAATCCCATCTTCCAGCAGAGAAACATTAGCAAAGTTTAATAAGTCCAGCAGCTCTGTGTGAAGGGCGGGCTGCATATGGCCTAAAGCAGGGGTCTTCAAACGTTCTAAACAAAAAGGCCCAGTTTATGGTCTTTCAGGCTTTGGGAGGCCGGATTGTGACCAGCGGGAGTGGAAATATTGCTTGCTTTGGTGGGAGTAAACATCCTCATTTTTGATATTAGGGCAAGCAATAGTGCTTGATCGTTGGCATCATATGGAGAAATAGTACCCCATTATTGGTGTTAGTGGGAGAAATGGTGCCCAACTGTTGGTGTCAATTGGCAGAATAGGGTCTTGTGTCAGTGGGAGAAATAGTGCCCTAGGGCCGGATAAAGGCAAGCAAACTAAGCAGTTTGAAGACAACTGGCCTAAAGTAATTATAAGGCCATGGTTTTTTTAGTTAATATAAATAGGTTTTTACTTCCCTCCACTGTGCAATGGTACTGCATAGAGTGTCCTGAACATCCTCTACTGGGGTTCCTTGCCGGTGATCTTGGCGGCTCCTGCTCTTCTGTGTCTGCCCCCATAGCAAGCCGCTTGCTATGGAGGCAGGCGGGTGGGCTAGCTTCCCGAGTCAGGCTGTGTATGCTTATTGACAAACACTGTGGCTTGGCCTTGCCCCCTGCTCACTTGCTTTGACAGCAGGAGCCAATGGCTCAGGCTGCCATTAGCAAAGCCTGCGAGACCAGGAGGGAAGAGAAGCTGGGCACAGTACTGGATGGATAAAAGGACTTGGGTAAGTTAGGGAAGAGGGAGGTGGAACGTGCAGTGTAAGGTTTTTCACCTTAATGCAGAAAATGCTTTAAAGAGCAAAAACCATACTAATTATACGAAAATCAAGACGTTGCTTTTTCGCACAGCTTTTGTTGTACAAAAAAAAAACAAAAAAACACGGAATCGGATGTCAAAAGCACCATACCAACGGTTCCGAAATCGGCAGATCGTTCGTCGGATGAAATTTTACTCCTTACTTTCATATCGTGTGTCCAAGGATCCAGGGTTTTCCTCACCCAAGCCAATCTGTCAATCAGCTTTGGGTCCAGGTGCCAGCATCTTGATGAAGAGACAGAAAAAAAAAAAGCATGCACAAGCCGCACTGCACTTTTGAATTGGTCCCACGGTCTTCCGGGAGCTGTGATGTGTTCCAGAAGGCGGGGGGGGGGGGGGGGGGGGGGGGAGGGAATGGGACCACGGATTGCTATAGTGATCCGATTGGAAGTGGGAGCACCTGGGGTACCAGTGAAAACCCCCCTAAAAAGTTGTTATATGGCGGTGGTGGGGAGATGTAGATAAGTGGAACTTCACACTTTAAAGTTAAAAACTATAGATATTGGTGTTTAGAACCACTTTTAAAATTTAAAACCACCCTACACAGAGTAAATAGACCAACCGCCCAATGTAGCTACTATATTCAACAACCAGCTGGTGCGTTTGTCAGAATACCCAATAAATGCCCGCATATAACTAGATGCAACCGCTGTTTGGTGGACAACCCAAGAGGACATTTCAGCCAATTCATCAGGCACCAGTGAAAAATGTGCATAGCGTATATACTTGCAGTACAATCTAGTCACACACAGTAAAGCCGACAACTTTCAACTTCACTCTGAACTAGCAAGTGCAATCGTTTCATACAAGTTACAGTGGATCAAAAGAAGCCCAAATGTCTTTCCTATTCAGAGGAAACAAAGAAACCAGTAATGCTTTGCCCAAGTTCCCAGAGGTGCTGGTGTGGTGCAATTTAGTTTCTTTGAAAAACTGATCCGCTTTAAATATATATAAAAAAAAATTTAAAAAAATAATCGCCCCTTCTACAAAGGCAAAGCTCTACCTTAAATAAAATTCTATGGTTTCAGGTTTTTTCACAAGAAAACTGAGCTCCATTGCCCAACACAAGGACAAGCCAAACATCCTTATTTCCTATCCTATTGTCCCAACAATGGGCTGCGTTGATGCGCTTTGAAAAAACAAACACACACACACACACACACACGTTAAAATGCATGCCGGTGGTGTGAAGGAGCCTTAAATAGAAAAACTTTAAAAGGAGAATAAAAAAAATAAAGTAGATCTGGCTATATTTACCGTTTCTACAAATGCAGAGAGCAGTTGATCTAGTAAGAGTCAGGGACCATTGTGTATGTATAAATATATATATATATATATTTTATATATACACACACACACACACACATACATCCTACCTCCTGAGATTTTCCCAACCCCTTTTTAAACCAAGCCAAAGAAAACGCATCTACCATGGTCACATGACAAATGACAACAACAAAAACAAACCATGACACCTTTTAGTCAGGCTTCCATGGATGAAAAAACCCCATCAGGCCAAACATTTTGCTTTGCACCACAGAGGGCAGACTGAGGAATATACACAATATTGTCAAAAGTATTGAGACACCTGCCTTTACACACATGAACTTTTATGGCATCCCAGTCTTAGTCCGTCAGGTTCAATATTGAGTTGGCCCACCCTTTTACAGCCAAGGATGAGCTCCGGCGTGTTTGCACAGTCCACGTGCAGAGCCTGCCAGGAAGTCGGCACGGCGATGTGCTAATCACAGGCAGGGAGACATGTCCCGATGCTCGGCTGCAGAGATCGGAAATGTCTCCCTGCCTGTGATTATCGCAGCGCTGTGCCGACTTCCTGGCGGCTCTGCACATGGACGGTGCGAACACGCCAGAGCTCATCCTTATTTGCAGCTATAGATTCAAACCTTCTGGGAAGGCTGTCCACAAGGTTTAGGAGTGTGTCCATGTGAATGTTTGACCATTCTTCCAAAGTGCATTTGTGAGGTCAGGCACTGATGTTGGATGAGAAGGCCTGGCTCACAGTCTCCGCTCTAATTCATCCCAAAGGTGTTCTATCGGGTTGAGGTCAGGACTCTGTGCAGGCCAGTGAAGGTCCTCCGCCCCAAACTCACTCATCTATGTCTTTATGGACCTTGCTTTGTGCACTGGTCCAAATCATTTGGTGTAGGGGGATTATCTTGTGGGGTTGGGCTTGGCCTCTTAGTTCCAGTAATGGAAACTCTTAAAGTGTCAGCATACCAAAACATTTTGGACAATTTCATGCTCCCAACTTTGTGGGAAAAGTTTGAGGATGGCCCATTCCTGTTCCAACATGACTGTGCACCAGTACATAGAGCAAGGTCCATAAAGACATGGATGAGCGAGTTTGGGGTGGAGGAACTTGACTGACCTGCACAGAATCCTGACCTCAACCTGATAAAACACCTTTGGGATGAATTAGAGCGGAGACTGCGAGGCAGGCCTTCTCGTCCAACATCAGTGCCTGACCTCACAAATACGCTTCTGGAAGAGTGGTCAAACTTTCCCATAGACACACTCCTAAACCTTGTGGACAGTCTTTCCAGAAGAGTTGAAGCTGTTGTAGCTGCAAAGGGTGGGCCAACTCAATATTGTACCCTATGGACTAAGACTGGGATGTCATTAAAGTTCATGTGTGTAAAAGGTAGACATCCCAATACTTTGGACAATATACTGTAGCTTTAAGACGATTTTTGGTGGTCCACTGCATCTAAATTCCAATTTAACTCCGTAAATACAGATACCTAAATACAGAAATAGTGCTTTGGATTTTTTAGCAACTGCGTGCCTTTCTGCCCAAAAGACTGTGCAAAGCATTCACCGACCCAAAAAAAAATAAAAAATTAAGCTTGCTTACAACTTGTAATTCCGAGGAGATTGGAGAAAGTTCACGACTTGTATCAAAATCTTCTAGTTCATCGTCGAAAGACAAGGACTCCTCCTCTGGGCTCATAATGGCTAGTGGCCCATGCCCACTTAGCCTATCATCCACTTGTAATGGTGTAATTTGTTCCATTCCCCCATCTAGAAGATCATCTGAAATTGTACTGGAGTGGGTTCCATTTGATATTTCAGGATCTTGGATCATTGCCAAGAAAGAGCTTTTTCTCTGAAGAGCTTTATTTTCCATTTGATTTTCGCCATTGTTTGTCCAATCCAGCTGAACCAAATCCTCCAAATCTGTTCCAAAGTCTGGAGGCGTGTTTATTTTTGTAGGTGCCCCAATATTATCCAATGCCTGAGGCGATTGTCGGTAAACAGGCAAATGCATGCCAAAGCCAGATTCAGCCAGTCCATAATTTAGATGTTCCACATTATATTCGGGTTCCGCGTGACAAAATGTATTAAAGGGGTGCATTCCATTTTTTAAAGGCTTACAGGATTTCATAGGAATGTCTGGGGTATAGTGACGCGGGGGATCGGGTCCCGTGGGATGAATCGGCGGCTCGCTTTGATTATAAAAGTAAGCCTGCGGACTTGGCTCCGACACGCGTCTGTCCACGTTATGCGATCCGTTCACGCCATCCATATTCATCATGGAGGCGATGTCTTGGAGCCGTTGCAGCGGATTGTAATGGGAAGTGGATTCCTGACCATAACCTGGCAAGTTAGTCTGCAGCGGCTGATTGCGTTGCGCCGGGCACCCGTTCACCGGCTCTAACATGCTTCGATCCGCCACGTACCGTTTGCGCTGGGCATTAGGATCCAAGGCGGTAAAATAGGCCGGGCCGCTGCCAAGCCTGTCTAGATCACAGGCTTCATCCATCCTGTGCAGGCACTGACCTGAAGACAACAAAGATCACATTAGTGGGAGAATGTAAAACAATGTAACCATGTAGGCACTACTAAGAATCACTGTAGCTTTTTTGTTTTTCTTTTAAAACTCCATAGATACAAAAAAACTATTTGAGAAGCCAAGATTTCTAAGTCATCGAGCCAGATGGAATGGTCAGCAATCATTGAATGATGTCCTCTGGGCAAAATGGCAGCCAGCAGCAGAGGCCTACACTAGCAGGCTAATGTGTGTCTGTACCGGTGTGCTCACACTTCCAGTCCCTCCCCGGCCTTGGAGTGAATGCTGAAAGAGAAAGGGGGGGGGGGGCACGATCTATGGGACAGATCAATTAAAAAAGGACCCAGATCCCCTCCCCCCATCATACCATGTGAACACAGGTCAGGATATGAAATACATAAACATTGAATGAGTCCCCCCCTCCCTCCATCCCAGCACCACACAGGTTAAGTCATGCTAAGCCCCGTGTACCGGCTTTGTCCCCGATTGCACAGCCCCGTCCATAGTCTGTCGGATGTAAACATGCACATACAGCCCCGATCCCCACTGCATGCAATCAGCCAATGCAAAAACCGCCAAGCGATCAGCAGTCAGAGCCGGGAGATCGCAGCCGTTGAACGTGGAGGTCAGCATGCAAATGAGATCTGCTTTAAAGAACTGAGTTGGTGACAAATAATAGATCTGATCACCGGCTTCCCTCCCCGCTACACAGCAATGGTGCGGCTCCTACCCCCGGCCTTACCGTGCGCCTGCCCCTCATCACACACAGCGCTAGGCCCGGAGCCCGCGGCGGTCTGCACTGCCTCCCCCCCGACCGCACAGCACACAGGAGGGGAGAGCTGCTGTGCCTCGATAGACCACAGGAGGCGTGCGAGGCCTGCGTGGGGGGAGGGGAGGATGCAGTCAGGAGGCTGCTGGGGTACTTGCTGGAGGTGGGGGACGTGCACACTGCAATCCCGGGGTTAGAATAGAAGGGCATTGGGGGAGGGGTGATTGTGCAAAGCATGAGGGGGGAGGGCAATACTGAACATCTACTTATAGGGTCAGGGCAGCAGGAGACCTTACATGTCATCTCTATACCCCTTTCCTGGAGTAATATGAGTGAGTGACAAGCACAAATAATATCAGCCGGCCAGTCACCTGCTTTCTGGAGAGTCACACTCAACACAAAGAGCTGTGCACAAGATCACAGCCAATCAAAGTTCACTTCCGGGTTATTTATTCAGGTTGCTATGTGCTACTGTTCTCCCCGAGGGCAGTGTAGAAGCACGCAGCGACCAATGACTACTGACTTCCGGTTCATTCAGGTTGCTATGGGCTACTGCTTTCCTAGAAAAGCTTGGAGAGTCACACACAATACAAGGAACAGTGCAGAAGATCACAGCAACCAATGACAATTCACTTCCGGTTCATTCAGGTTGCTATGGGATACTGCTTTCCTAGGAAGCTTGGAGAGTCACACACAATACAAGAAACAGTGCAGAAGATCACAGCAACCAATGACAATTCACTTCCGGTTAACTCAGGTTGCTATGGGATACTGCCTTCCTAGGAAGCTTGGAGAGTCACACACAATACAAGCAGTGCAGAAAATCACAGCAACCAATGACAATTGACTTCCGGTTCACTCAGGTTGCTATAGGATACTGCCTTCCTAGGAAGCTTGGAGAGTCACACACAATACAAGCAGTGCAGAAGATCACAGCAACCAATGACAATTGACTTCCGGTTCACTCAGGTTGCTATAGGATACTGCCTTCCTAGGAAGCTTGGAAAGTCACACACAATACAAGCAGTGCAGAAAATCACAGCAACCAATGACAATTGACTTCCGGTTCACTCAGGTTGCTATAGGATACTGCCTTCCTAGGAAGCTTGGAAAGTCACACACAATACAAGCAGTGCAGAAGATCACAGCAACCAATGACAGTTGATTTCAGGTTCAGTTAAGTTGCATTGAGCTACTGTTCATAGAGAGCAGTGCAGATCACAGCAACCAACTTCCAATTGTCAGGTTTCTATGGGTAACTGCTCAGTGGGCAGGGCTGAAGCACACAACAACCAATGACAAATTACTTCCTGTTCAGTTAGGTTGCCATGGCTTACTGTTCACAGAGGGCAGAAGCACACAGCAACCAAATGACTTCCGGTTTAGTCAGGTTGCCATGGGTTACTGCTCACAAAGAACAGTGCAGAAGCTCACAGCAGCCAAATGACTTCCAATTGTCAGGTTGCTAAGGGTAACTGCACTCTGCCACTCCATATTTAGTACTACTGCTGCTCTTAGGAAGCACGTCCCACAGAAATGTATATGTTGCATGAATTCCCTGACACATGCGGGCAGTAGGCAGCCATATTTGACTACCGTGACCCGAGTGGTTGTCACACAGATAGACTGTGCAATCATTGTTGAGCTGACATACATGAGCAGTAGGTGCAGAGAGAGAGAGCACACAGGAGAACTGGTGTGGGATGGATAGACTCCATTCCCCCCGCTGGGGTCTCACACAGGCTTACTAAGGCCCGGTGCCCTCAGTAAACATGGTGGACACACAACATGGCTGGTGCCTGTGTAGTGCAGCACACGGGCCCTACCTAGAACGTTCCACTAGAATGGAAAAATGAACGCACACACACTTGAGGTTCGGCCAGTGAACAGGAGGCTCAGTCACTGTGTGCCCGGTCCTCCTCACGTCATTACACTGCCCCTGTCACTCACAGCCCTGCCCCCACTGTCTCCATCTTGTCAGCCTCCTCCTCCATGTCCTGTAAGGAAGACAGTACCGAAGAGAGGGAGGGGGGGACACAACACGCCCCCCCCCTAAACCCGGGACGGCCACTTGTCTACTAAAATGTGCTCAGTTTGTGAAACACCGTCCTCTATAAACGTCTGGGCTGTCATGACAGAAAGTGAACCAGAGCAGAGACAATATCAAAATGGCGGCCCGGGCGCGGCCTGTCCCCTTTATTACTTATTTCTTTTAAAATGCCCGAGTCGTGCGAATGCGACAAAGCCTTCCCCGTTATATGTGTGTGTAGAGGTCTCCTTCAGTGTGAACATGACTGGCTTTGTACAGAGCTCACAATGGGTCACAAGTGTGTGAGGAGACATGATACTTCTAGATGACATTACATGAGGGAGAATGGCTCTGTCAGCACAGGGACTCCACACACCGACAATTAGGGAACCCGCTATAAGTTCCCCGCACATGTGTCTGTGTGCTGCTCTCTTTACAGACTTCTAGCAATACATAAACATGAAGTCAGAGCTGTGCTGTGTACTCATAGACATTCTCCTCTCTAGGCCCTCTACAGGCAGAGCCATACATAGCACCTAGGCTGCTAGGCCTCCTACTCAGATACAAGACATTCTGTATGAGAGGAAGCGCCAGCCAGTACTTGTGTGCTTCACATTTATAATCCCAGCAATATTGTATGAGCTTTCATATATATATATATACAAAAAATACATACATAAATACATATACAAAAAATACATACATAAATACATATACAAAAAATTCATACATAAATACATATACAAAAATACATTTAGAAAGGTGTATATATATATATATATATATATATATATATATATATATATATATATATATATATATATATATATACACACACACATACACACATTTTTAAATGTATTTTTAGATAGAAAAAAGTCCTGGACTGCCGCACTCCTAAAACGATGTCTTTATTGCAAATGAAAATCCAAAAAAACAACCAAAACAATGCAGTCAAAATAAAGTGAACAAAAGGAAAGAGGTGGCTGACATGTTTCACCTGCGCATAGCCAGCACCCTTTTGGTCCAGTGGGACGGAAGCAAAGCCAAGGGATCAGCAACTTTTAGAGCGGTATATTTTCTCACTTCAACTAAATGTATTTTTACCAGTGGCGGCTGGAGCTCAACATTTTTTGGGGGGTGCAAACCATAATTATTTTTTTTTTTTTATTGCAGCCTCACTGTGCCCATCAATTGTCGCCACTGTGCTATCAAACGCAGCCATTGTGCCCATCAATTGTTGCCACTGTGCCCTCAAATGCTGCCACTGTGCCCATCAATTGTCGCCACTGTGCCATCAATTGACGCCACTGTGCCATCAATTGACGCCACTGTGCCATCAATTGACGCCACTGTGCCATCAAACTCAGCCACCGTGCCCATCAATTGTCGTCACTGTGCCATCAATTGTCGCCACTGTGCCATCAATTGACGCCACTGTGCCATCAAACTCAGCCACTGTGCCATCAATTGACGCCACTGTGCCATCAAACTCAGCCACTGTGCCCATCAATTGTCGCCACTGTGCCATCAAACGCAGCCACTGTGCCATCAATTGTTGCCACTGTGCACATCAATTGTTGCCACTGTGCCATCAAGTGTCGCCACTGTGCCATCAATTGACGCCAGTTTGCCCCGTGAAATGTCGCCAGTTTGCCCCGTAAATCAGATTGTCCCATCAAATAACGGGTCAGCCATCCACCTCCACGCTCCCTTGATGTCTTCTCCCGCCCTTGATGTCGCTTCAGCAAATCAGGTGACCGGTAACCAGACCCGGTAAACTTGATTGGCTGAGACGCGTGTCAGTGTTAACCAGGGAACGCACACCTTGTGTGCCCTCTGGTTAACCATTTGGAAGCAGATTAGAGCCCACAGGCTGTAATCGGGAAGCCTATCAGAGCCAGCGACTCTGATAGACACTTCCAAAACACACCCATCGCTGTTATTCAGATGGCCGGCGCTCAACAGGGGGCCGGCCACCTGAATAGTGGACGGCAGCGGCGACAATACATAGATTCATGCAATGCATGAATCTATGAATTGTTGAGTGACGGGTGCAGGAGAGAAGCATTCTGAAGCTTCCCTCCAACCACTTTGCATATTATTTTATATATACTGTAATTCGATACTTGACAAATATGCTGCAGAAATCTTCCTCCACTGAGACTGGCTGCAGCCATTTTAACTGTGGGCAGCTGAAGCTGTTGCCTGTTCACTTCCTGGATTTACAAAAAAAATGTTTTACTATCCAAAGTTAAAACAACAAGGGCAGAACATAGATGGAAAGATAAATAAATGACTGAAGGTCCCCTTTAAACCTCTTCAGCCCCGGAAGGTTTACACCCCTTAATGACCAGGCCATTTTTTGCGATACGGCACTGCATTACTTTAACAGACAATTGTGCGGTTGTGCGACGCTGTACCCAAATAAAATTGATGTCCTGTTTTTTTTCCACAAATAGAGATTTTGGTGTTATTTGCTTACCTCTGCGGTTTTTATTTGTTTCGCTATAATAAACAAACAAAGACTGCCAACTTTGAAAAAAAAAACTAAATGTTTTTTCTGCTATAAAACACATCCAATAAAAAAATGTAAAAAATCCAATTTCTTCATCAATTTAAGGCCAATATATATTCAGCTACATATTTTTGGTAAAAAATCCCAATAAGCGTATATTGATTGGTTTGCGCAAAAGTTATCGCATCTACAAACTATGGGATGGCTTTATAGTATTTTTTTTTTACTTGTAATGGCCGCGATCAGCAAATTTTAGCGGGACTTGGACATTGCGGCAAACAAATCTGATGCTAAGTGACACTTTTTGGATACCAGTGGCACCAATAAATACAGTGATCAGTGCTAAAAAAAATGCACTGTCACTGTACTAATGACATTGGCAGAAAAGGGGTTAACATGAGGGGCGATCAAAGGGTTAAACATGTTCACTGGGAGTGAACATGTTTAACCCTGCAGTATAGAAGCATGGGGTGGTCCAGAAGAGGTTAAAACGGATCTTCAGTCTAGTTTTAAACTTCCTTCTAATAGCATTCTCTCACCCCTCTTTGAATACCAATGGATGAAAAAAAAATTCAAGCTCCAAATACCTTTTTTATTCATTGTTCCTCTCGTCTTCCTGTTTCCCCCTCATAGGCAAATTATGTCAAACCTCTACTCCTGTTGACTCCTGGGATATTTTCGCCAGCAATCTCAGGAGTCTTTACGCTTTTTTTCATTTTTTATTGTGAGGGGAGAATAGCTGGAGGAGGGCGGTAAAGAGGCAGAGATGGGCAGAGACAGAAAAAGGTCGTAAGGAGACAATGTGTAATGCGCAAACGCAAACTAGCTGTGCGCTGCAGAGAAGCATCATGAATTCCCCGGGAAACTGAGGGCGCTGGCTTCAGCTGCCCTCAGTTAAAATGGCCACCGTGACATTTATGATCAGTGTGTTTGCAGTGTGTTTGCAGTGTGCTTATTTCTGGATTCTCAGACAAGCTTATTAACGGATGTAGAAAAGAGAAGACTGCAGATAAACAGATACAGTGCATCCAGAAAATATTCACAGTGCTCCACATTTTGTTATGTTACAGCCTTATTCCAAAATGGATTAAATTCATTATTTTCTTCAAAAATCTACAGACAATACCCCATAATGACAACGTGAAAGAAGTTTGTTTGAAATCTTTGCAAGTTTATAAAAAAAAAAAATGAAAAAAAAAATCCCATGTACTTAAGTATTCACAGCCTTTGCTCAATACTTTGTTAAAGCACAAATTACATGCTCAAGTCTTTTTGAGTATGATATTACAAGTTTGGCACACCTATTTTTGGGCAGTTTCTCCCATTCTTCTTTGCAGGACCTCTCCAGCACCACCAGGTTGGATGGGGAGCATCAGTGCACAGCCATTTTCAGATCTCTCCAGAGACATTGAATTGGGCTCAAGTCTGGGATCTGGCTGGGCCACTCAAGGACATTCTTACTTTCAATAGATTTTTACTTTTCAAATAAAGGATACAAGTACAGTATGACCAAAGATTGGGTCTACATCATCATAACATTCAACGAACAAGGCATAATGTTAGCAACAAGGGCTCAATTAATTTCATATTGCCCAATTGTTGTGGGTTGATTAAAGGAAGCAAACGAGCTTGCTAACAGGGGAAAGGGAGGAAAAGAAGTGAATATAGTGGTCTCTCGCTCGGGGGAGTTTTACCTGTCGCGGGCACCCCTAATGAGATCATTCTGTGCCCCAGCCAGGCCCCCCCCCCCAACCTGCCCCTTCAACAAAAGTATTCGTAAGAAAATTAGTGGGTTCGAATTTAACTTCAGTGCACCTCTAGCTCGTACTCACAAAATAAATTAGGCCTATAGTGTTGCCAAATTGTCTTTATGAAAAACCGAATATAGAACATTACCCTCTAGTCATACAACTATCTAAAAAGAATAAAAGGTAGAAAAAAAAAGAGAGAGGTGGGGGAAAGAAAGAAAAAAGAAAGGAAAAGGAGCATGTGCCTAACTAGAACTGGAGGATGCAGATTGCACAGGGTGTACCCCCGTCACCAAAGATATACCACAGTGGGACGCCCATGGTTCCCACACGGCTTTAAATTTTTGTTTCATATTTGATAGGATGCTGGCAAGCTTCTCCTGCGCCATGATCCACGAAATCTTGCGGTTTACCGCTTAAATGGAAACCCTGGGTTGTTTCCAAGCCCTAGCGATAGTAATTTTAGCCCGAGGAGCAAAAATCGGATCAGCTTCTGATTAGGCTTGGATATACCCGGAACCCGAGCATTTAGGAGAGCAACAGATGCTGACCTGGGGACCGAGCATTCAGTGACTGTATAAATGAGGTTAAAAATCCTCCTCCAAACTGGTCTAATTTTGGGACATTCCCACCAGACATGCACCATCGAACCCAGGAGTTGGCATCCTCTAAAGAACCTGGGATCGGATGATGGGTAGATGGTCGCAAGTCTGGTGGGAGTCATGTACCACCTCATGAGAACCTTTAAGTTTGCTTCCATCAAGGAAATATTTAAGATACCCTGAAATTAATCAGAGCAAGCTGCTTGCCAGGTCTCCAGGTCCCATTCAAGTTGGAGGTCGGCCTCCCATGCCATCATGTAAGAAGACTTCTCGGTCGGGCGGGTGAGTGAAGAGTAGATGACAGATATCCCTCCCCTTTGTCCCATTTTCTGCCCGCACCAGAGCTAGTGAACTGTGAATTTGGAAGGTAGAGGCCTCTCCATCCAAAGAGTGTGTAGGAATTGTGATATCTGTCTAAATCTGAATTTTTCCGTGTCAGAGAGATCCAATTTGGTTAAACAGTGGTCTAGGGTAAGGGGCCCTTGTTTGTGAAATAGTGTCCTATGCGGTACAGACCCCTGTCCAACCACCAACTGAAGGCCTTACTATCGATTCCAGGTGGGAAATTCGAGTTTTGAAACATATTGGCTAGAGGTTGCCCCTTCGAAACCAGGGCTGACAGGTGATGAATTCTATCCCAAAGGGCGTAAGATTGAGATAGAGAGGGGGACAAAATGGGAGGTCCTCTCTTTTGGGGGCACCAAAGTAAGTAGTCTAGGGAAAAATGGGGGACAGCCTGTTTGTCTATGTGGACCCAGTCCGGTTTATCAGGTTTGGAGTAAACTACGGATAGTTGAGCCAGTCTGGTGGCTAAGAAGTACTTATATAGATGCGGTAATCCCAGCCCCCCTCTTTTCCTATGGTTATATAGGGCGTTTTGGGGGATTCTGTAACCTGACTTGCCCCAGATGAATTTGAGTATTTTGCTTTGTACAGACTGCAACTGATCTTTTCTGATGGGAATGGGAAGGGAGTGGAATAGATAAAAAATTCTAGGAAGCAAGGTCATCTTTATAGCGTTAATTCTGCCTAGCCAGGACAGTTCATATTTGGCCCAGTTACTCATGTCCGCTGTAAGTTTTCAGTAAAGGGGAGGATAATTGTTTGTGTAAAGGGATTCTGTACGCGCTGTTAAGGAAATCCCTAGATATTTGATGGATGAGGGACACCATTCAAATTTGAATGACTGTTGGAGGAGGAATACTGTGGAAGGTGGGAGGGACACGTTCAAGGCTTGCGATTTGGTATAATTGACCTGAAGCCCAGAGATTTTAGAGAATTCTGAAATTACCTTGTAGAGGTTTGGTAAGGAAGTAATGGGAGAGGTTAGAAATAATAGTAAATCATCGGCAAAGAGCCCACATTTATGAGTTTGATCTCCACATGCTACACCCCGAATGTCAGGGTTCTGTCGGATGGCTATCGCCAGGGTTTCAATTGCCATTGCAAAAATGATTGGGGAGAGAGGGCATCCCTGTCTGGTACCCCTAGCTTTGTCTATCGGGGAAGAATAGTACCCTTGGTTTCGGATTTGGGCCTTGGGTTTGGAATAGAGAGCTTGTAACACCACCCATAAATCTCGGGCCAAAGCCCCATCGCTCTAGTAGGGGGAGGAGATATTGCCAGGACACAGAGTCAAAGGCCTTCTGCAGATCAAGTGCTAGGAGAAAGCCTTGTTGTTTCGGACCTCCGTCCCAATTGGATTGCAAGATTGAGACAATGTCCACTGCCCTTCTCAATTGATCTGGGCCTTGTTGACCTGGGATAAACCCAACTTGGTCCTTGTGAATATATTTACCGATGAAAGAGGAGATGCGGACAGCTAGAATTTTTGTAATAATTTTTAGATCATTATTTATCAGGAAAATGGGATGGTAATTACAGACTTCTTCTGGATTTTTCTCTGGTTTTGGAATAACCGTAATGTATGCAGTATTCAGTTGTGTACCCAAGGAGGTGCCTTGAGTCTTGAAATTAAAAAAGTTTGTCATATGTGGGACTAGGGTATCTGCAAATGCCTTATAATAGGGGACCGACAGACCATCTGGGCCTGGGGCTGAACCCTTTCTGAGGCCCTTGATTACTTTCGCCACCTCCTCAACCGAAAAAGGTGCTTCCAACCTGTCTCTATGTTCTGTGTCTAAGGATGGGATGGGTAGGCTGTCCAGGAAATCGTCGATCGAGTCCTTGGGAAGATGTGAAGGAGCACTATACAGGTTGGAATAGAATGTTTGAAATGCCTCCAGAATCTTTTTTGGGTTGGCCGTAGGTTCTTGACCCGCTATGCGTATCTTGGGCAAGGAATGAAACCTTGTTTTAGGGGACAATTTGGTCACTACCATCTGCCCTATATTTTCTTTTTGGGTGTAAAACTTGTTGCCACTCCAGCGGAGAGATCTCTCCGCTTTCGTTGTGAGAGCTAAATTAAGTTCTATTCTCAGCTTGTCAATATTCTCTAGTAGGGCTAAAGACGGTTTATTTTTGTGTTGTGCCATTAGGGTCCTGTATGACTTTTCCAATCGCACAATGTCCGCTTCGTGTTCTCTTTTGATTTGCGTGGAGATCTGAATAATTTTACCTCTAATATAAGCTTTATGGGCTGCCCATAGGGTCTCCGCGGAGATATCCTCAACATTGTCAATTGTAAAGTATTCTTGAAGAGCTTTATTGATTTCTGGTTGGATTGGAGAGAATGGACTCATTTAGCCGCCAATGTCCACTCTTTGCCATACCGGCTATAGTGCGTATGGACATGATGACCATGGAGTGGTCAGACAGGACCATATCTCTGATTTGGGCCTTGATCACTGCCGGAAAGACAAAATAAGGAATTCAAATATGGTCGATCCTGGCATAGGTATTATACGGGTGAGAGTAATGGGTATAGTCTCTCTTTGAAGGATTAGACTCCCGCCAGACATCCGTCAACCCCCTGTCATGGAGTAGTCTGTCAATTTTCAGGCTAACCCTAGTGGGTCTAGTAAGTTGGGCAGATGGAGGTTTGGATTTGTCTAAACCTTGGTCGAAAGCCACATTGGAATCCCCCCCAAATGACTGTGCCTTCCAGAAGGGGAGTTACAGTATCCAAGATAAGTTGGAAAAACTTGTCTTGCCCTTTGTTGGGAGAATAGTACGAGACCAGGGAATAGAGATGACCTTCAATTTTGCCCTTAAAGGGTCACTAAAGGAAAAACATTTTTTGCCTAAAATTAAAGCGGATGTGCCATGGGAAAAAAATATTAAAAGCCAGCAGCTACAAATACTGCAGCGGCTGACTTTTAATATTAGGACACTTACCTGTCCTGGAGTCCAGCGCCGATCGCAGCAGAGGATGAAGGATCGCTCGTCTCTCTGCTGCTCCCCCCGCCATCCACGCTGAGGGAACCAGGAAGTGAAGCACTGCGGCTTCACTGCCCGGTTCCCTACGGCGCATGTGCGAGTCGCGCCGCGCCCGCCGATTGGCTCTCGCTGTGTGCTGGGAGCCAAGTGTTCCCAGCACACAACGGGGGGGGGGGAGGGGATGTGACGGAATGCCCGTCTTTTGCCTGTGAATGCCGGGCCGGAAGTGGTTGCAAATACCTGTCTTTAGACAGGTATCTGCACCCCCTCCCCCCTGAAAGGTGTCAAATGTGACACCGGAGGGGGGGAGGGTTCCGATCAGCGGGACTCCACTTTAGGGTGGAGAACCGCTTTAATGTCTGCAAGGTAGACAGACCGAATAGTGTAATGATTCTGTTAAAAAACAAGTAAATACTAGGACTGTGCAAATTAACTTTTAATTAATCGATTAATCTTAAATTTTTTTGATTGATCAAAATCTTTTTGATCGATTAAAATTCTTTTGATTGGTACTCACCTCTCCGCCGGCTTCTGGGCCTTCAGGGAGTTCCGTCGGAGATCCAGTAACGTCACAGACACCGGCGGAGTTGTGATAGTTCCCTTCATGGGACATCTACATGCCGACGGACCGATGTTAACCTCTCCTCATCTGGATTCAGCAGTGGTATCGTTGTACACATTTTTATACCAGTATCATACTTAGCTACATGTTTTTATGACTGCTTTTGGTACCGTTTGGTATTACTCGCAGCATTTTTACAGTTTATGTAGCTACATCGATTTTATCTCCAGTGCAATATTTATTTTGTTACCTACTTTTAAGACTATAAAAGTTTTAATGCTATTCCCATCGAGCGCTGCCTTTGTGTGTTTTTTGTATCCTGCTATCCATTTTTACAGTTGTTGGTAGCTTCACTGGGAATCAGTAGTTGGATCTGTATGTGCGTTATAATTAATTGAATTTGGTCGATTAATCGATAAAAAAAAAACGATTAATCGAACAGAAAAATTTTGATCAGTAACAGCCCTAGTAAATACCTATTAAATTCCTTCATCTATATCACTTCCGGCATTCTAGTTTCTGTTCTCTCATTCACTTCCTGGTTTGCATCGCTCGTTCATGTAAGAACTACATTTTACCAGTATGAATTGCGGCACGCCCAGTAATTCACACCTCCTTGAAGTCTCTAACACGTAAAGAGCATCCTGCCACACAGATGTAGTTCCCAGGAGGGGGTGAGCACGTTACTGACCACCGCAGTAAAGCCTCCCATCACGGTGGTCAGTAAAATCAGACAAGCAGGAAGTGAACAAAACAGAGAAGAAATAGAGCAACTTCTGAGCAAAAACGAACAATGAGGAAGTGAAAAGAGGAATGTCTGCAGGTAAAGGATGCTTATTATGAAAAAAATGTTTTCCTTTACAACCCCTTTAACCAATATAAACCTTCCCTCCGGGTCTTTGAAGTCAGAGAGATATTCAAAGTTACAGAATTTGGAGAAAAAGATTGCAACCCCTTTAGTTTTATTCTCGGCGTTAGCCAAATAGAAAAGGGGAAAATGAGAGTGGACGAATTTGGGACTGTACCGCCCAGGAAAGTGGGTCTCTTGGATCATGAGAATGTCAAGTCCGAGTGCTTTGTAATTATCAAAGATCTTTCGCCTTTTGACGGGGGAATTCAGGCCTTGAACGTTATGTGTGGCTATTGTGCGGGAGCTCTGTACGTGATCAGCCATGGGAATCCGGAAAGTTACTGTGTCTGTCCCTACCTCCACTCACCCTTAGACGTCTTCTGTCCTCCCAAACCTGCCAGCTGTCAGGATAGACGTCGGGCAGCCAGGTGAACACCCTTTGTTCGTAAGTACTGCAAGCTGTAAAATAATAAAAGGTTAGGCACATGTGGGAAAGATGAGGAACAGAAAATGAAAGAACAGATTCAAAAGAGAAAAAGAGATGAGATGAAGGTCTCCCGATCCAACCAAAGGAGAAAAGAAAAAATAAGAAAAAATACATTCTCGGGGGGGGGGGGGGGGAGAGACGCCCATCGAGAACTTCTACCAAGGTAGAGCAAAATAAGCTTGCTCCAAAAGGAAACAAGCAACCTCGCCCCCCAGAGACCTTCTGGAGGGAAAGGCGGAGATACATGGGGCTCACCCCAGCCAGGGCACCCCTGAAAAAATGATTACAACAATTTTCAAAACAGTAACTGGAAGGAATCAAATAAATCAAAACCCAGTTTGGTCCGATCTAGGTCCGACCCGAGAGTCCCCCGTCCTCCCCCCTGAGGGGACCGAGGAGGGAGGGACCACTGATTCCAAGTGGGGACATCCCCCTGCCAAAATAATAATAATAATAATAATAAAATAAGAGATCTTTTTAGTAAGTGAAATAATGGTGTCATAGCAATTGTCCAAGAAGTTGTTAAGCTGATCAAAGAAAGTCTAATCCTCAGGCATAGGTCCATCCAAGATCCTCTAAAGTTCAAGGAGTATATGACCAATGTGTCAGCCAAGATCTGGATAAGTGGGTCCGCTGTCTCTAGCCTTCTTGGACTTCGACCTGGTCCATAGCAGGGATTGAGGACTGGTGGGGGTCGGTCTCTTGGAAGTATTTGGGATATCCATGGTGGGTTCTTGCAAAATGAACTTTAGGCGCAGTAGTAATCTTTCACCATCAGGAAAGGTGGAGAAGGAGTAATTCTTCCCTTTGTCTGAGAACTTAACCGCAAAGGGGAATGCCCATTTTTATTTTATAACCTTTTGGGCCAGGACTAGGATTAGCGGCTTCAATGACCGTCTTCGCTGCATTGTGGAGGGAGAAAGGTCTGCGTGTATTTGGACAGGATGACCTTGGCACAAAACATTGGGCACAGAACGTGCTAGTCGCATGACTTCATCCTTTACTGTGTAAAAGTGAGGTTTGGCGATTATGTCCCACGGTAAGCCGTCCTTTCTGGGTGGCCCAAGGGCTCTGTGGGCTCTGTCAAGCTCTAGGCGGTTTTGAGGAATGTTGGAGATCAGACTCTGGATCACATTTTGTACCGCTTCTGGAATGTCAGTGATGGATTCGGGCAGACCTCTGATCCGGATATTATATCTCCTGGATCTGTTCTCCAAATTGTCAATCCTGGATAGGGCCACATCCAATTGCTCCTGTACTGTTTGGATATGCTCTGAGTTCTGGTTTGTGGCTGCCACAGTTTGATCCAGCTTGTTTTCTATAGCTTCAATTCTGGTGCCCAAATTCTGAAAATCTGCTTTTAATTCTCCTTTTATCTTGGTAGCAGTTTGAGAAAGTCCCCTATCCAGGAGTTCAGCCAGTGCCTGATATAATTCAGTCACTGAGAATGCAGAGGCTGTAGTCAGGGGGCTGACAGAGAATTGAACAGCCTGGCTCCCTATGTTAGATCCCATGAGGGGTAGTGCAAAGTCCTCCATATTACTGCCTGCCAGGGGTTCTGTGGAAGTTATTGAGGGGGGCATGTCCTGCTGATGATTCACTTGAACCAGGGGGGTATAAAGCGGGGGTGCCGTTTTTGAAACAATCCTTCCCTCATGCATCTCCTCAGCTCCGCTCTTGTGAGGTGCAGCAGCGGCCGCCATCTTGGAATTTTGCAGTTTTTTGCCCGTTTTTTAAACTGTAAAATATGAGCCTTAATATGTCCCTTTAATAAAACTAATTAGGTAGGGGGTGCCCTGGTGTCTGGGGGTGCCGTGTGTAGTGGTGGCACCACTTCCAGCCCGTTTTTAGCTGACTTACGGGCACCGCTTGGCTGGGGTGATGAGGAGCTCCCAGCTCAAGCAGCCATCCTCCGGGCTCCGCACATGTGTCTCTCTCTCAAGGACATTCTTATGCCCCCTCCACACGATTGGTTTTCCTGTTGGAAAATGTCTGATGAGAGCTTTTGGTCAGGAATCCCGACCGTGTGTATGCTCCATCAGACTTTTTCCAACGGAAAAACTGCTGGAAAAAGATAGAGAGCAGGTTCTCTATTTTCCCATCAGGAAAAAATCTGATTGGAATTTCCTATCATGTGTACAAATTCCGACGCATGCTCAGAAACAAATCGACGCATGCTCAGAAGCATAGAACCTAATTTTCTCGTCTCGTCGTAGTCTTTTACGTCACCGCTTTCTTGCCACTCAAAAGTTCACCAAACTTTTGTGTAAACCGTGTGTATGCAAAACAGGCTTGAGCGGAATTCCGTCGGAAAAAAAAAGCTGGATAGTTTTTGATCGCATGTAAGGGGCAATGGAGTTGTCCCATAGCCACTCCTTGTAACAGCTCTGGTGAACGGAGTGAACCACAACTGCGGCTAGCAAGGATTTCAATGCTATTCCTTATGTGAGAATTCAGTATTGGACCCCAGGCGTCACTCCACATAAAAACAGGAGTTTGGGGGTTCTCTACATCATCTCCCTCTCACATAAAGAAAGGCGTTGAGCCACTAAGGATGGACGCATTACAACATGCGACCACAGCTTAGCATTTAAAATTATAGAATACACTTTAAAGATTCCAATGCAGCTCTATATGCAAGTGATTATCAGTATGGGACCCCAGGCGTCACTCCCAGTAAACAGGAGTTTGGGGGTTCTCTACATCATATCACTTAAACATATAGAGATGTATTAGGCCACTAAGAAAGATGGTATGAAATACCATCAACCCCTAGCATAGAAAAGTTAGAGCGAACATGTTCAGCAAGTTAGGGCAAGGCCCATAAGCAATTTTCACTTATGTCAAGCTCGTAGTAAATTTGAGTTGTAAAGACAACTAATGCCGCGTACACGGTCGTTTTTTGTGATGAAAAAAAACAACATTTTTAAAAACATCATTTAAAATGATCGTGTGTGGGCAAAACGTGCTTTTATGTCTTCTAAAAAACGACAAAAAAAAAATTCGAACATGCTTCAATTTTTTATGTCGTTTTTCAAAACGTCGTTTTTTGTGTCATAAAAAATGATCGTGTGTGGGCTAAATTGACGTTTTTAACCCGCGCATGCTCAGAAGCAAGTTAGGAGACGGGAGCTCTCGTTCTGGTAAAACTACTGTTCAGAATGGAGTAAACACATTCGTTAGGTTTCAAATTATAGAAGAAAAGAATGCGCTGCATTACACAATGCTTTTAAATGCTACACAAAAATCCTCATTTGTTGCGGCTGATCTTGTTACATAGTTATGACAAGCTTTTTACTTTATTATTTATTGTTATATAATGTTTTGTTTTGTGTTGTGTTTTTTAGGCAGATCTCCATCTCCAAAAAAAATATATATATATATATATTTAAAATCATGTTATGTTGGTTTTTTTTTTTTTTTTGTGGGAATAAATTTGGTAATATTTTATCTAATTTTTTTTGTGGTTGATTTTGGAATGTGTGAAGTGAGCACAACAACATCATTATTTATTGGAATTTACCCACAAGGAGGTTGTTGTCCCTTGTTAATGTAAAATTTTTTGTTTTTGAAATGTGTCTGCCTACTCACTAACGATCTCTCTATTTGCCAAAAAATACACATGGACAAATTTTGCACGCAAAACAAAAAGCCATTTATTCTGGTCTAATAAAAGAAAAACATTAAACACTGCTGGCAAACAAAAATCAAAAATTAATAAAAACAAAGAAGCCAAGGAAGGCAGCACTTTAGAGCGTGCTTGCGTTTAGAAAGACAAGGATCCACCAAGCCAACAATCAAGGCTGTGAGTAAAAAAAAAAATTCCGTTAGGGGCACCATCTCATCGCTTGGACTTCTTCCCTGCAGTCTTCCCTGCAGTCTTCCCTGCAGACCGAGTCCTCGGGGGCTGGGTTCCTGGAGCTGAGGTTGTGCCAGGGGCCAGAGCAGGCTCAGGAAGAGGAGGAGAAGGAGCAGGAGAAGGAGCAGGAGCAAGAGGAGCAGCAAGTACAGGAGGAGCAATCCGCACAATGTCGATGTTGTCATCGAACTGCCACAGTGTGGCCATGTTTATGGCCTTGAAGATGAGGGTTTCACAGCGCACACGCTGGCCCAGCTCCAGATTACAGAACTTGGCTGCGATGAGCGCTGCAATACCCTCTTCTTCTGTGGGTGGCTCTCGGATGGCCGCAGTTGCTTCGTGAAGCAGGGCCTGGGTCTCCTCCTCCATTTGGAGAAACCTCCTGGCCCAGTGCGGAGAGGAGGGATCCGGGAGATTGTATCACGCCGGCGTGCCTCCTGTCTCCCACTGGGGCCTGCCACCTCCTGGCTCCCAGTGGGTTCTGCCACCTCCTGCCTTGCAGTTGGACCTGACTCCCCCTGGCTCCCTGTGGGGCCTGCCTCCCCCTGGCTCCCTGTGGGGCCTGCCTCCCCCTGGCTCCTTGTGGGGCCTGCCTCCCCCTGGCTCTCTGTGGGGCCTGCCTCCTCCTGGCTTTGCTCTGTCTGTGTATAAACACACAGGGCCACTATCCATAATTATGGGGCCCCTTACACAGCTTCAGACATGGGCCCCCTGGAGCTGTGGGGGGGGTTTGCTGCCGGCTGAAATAGAGAAGCGGGGGGCCTTTACCCAAAATAGAAATGTAGTTATTTTTTTTTTTTTGGACAAAATGATTATTCCCAAAAAGGGTGTTTGATATCCGGGGCCCCTTCCAGGTGTATTGCCTGTACCCCCCCTAATGGCGTACCAGAAAATTACACACAATCATTCTGACCCCTGCATTTTTCTATCTTGTCCCCATCATGTTTTGCCACTACTGTCTATTGATATGTTCAACACTTTTTGTTCAATCCTTTTAAATTTGGAACACTAGTAACATAAATTTGACATCATTATTATAATTTGATTTCCCAAAATTGTTTGCAAAATGCAATACCTGGCTCCATGGGTCACAATCAGGGTCCTCCAGGAACTCTTGCTCTTCCTCCTAGGTTGCCTGCTCTTGCCTGCAGGGAAGACTGGAGGACTGACTGCAGGGAAGACGGGAGCGATCTCTTGGGGGAAGGGTAGACAGGGATGGCCTGGCCTCAATGTGGTCGTCCAGGAACTGCAGCTGACCATAGTACCACAGGTTTGGCTTGTAGATGCTGTCAGCTGCAGCCCCAGATCTCATTGAGGCCAGGACTTGTACCCGTTGGGTCCTGTAGGTGCCCCTGATGGAATTTATTTTTTGTTTCACAGTGTCGGTTGTGGCGTTGGGGACCCTTGTCTTTACAAATGCAAGCAGGGTCTCCTTTGCTTTCTTCCTGGCATCTTTGTTTTTATTTATTTTGTTTTTAGTTTGCCACAGTTCAGGAAAATCAGGAAATCTGGCTCTTTGAACGCCTCTATTATTTCTGCAAGTCAAAATTAAAATAAAAAACCTAATGTCAGTCAAGCCACTACTACTAATAAGCTTTAACACCATATCTAGCCCACAAACTCATCCACTGTTCACTAATAACGTCAAAAATACAGTTACGTACCGTCGTATGACACGATTGTGACTTTCACCTTCTTCCACAGACTGTGAACGCCACTTTCAATCACGTCGTATTCCCTTTATACACTGCCCGCGCTTGCCGCTCCGCACGTTACCCCGCCCCTGACGTTCGGTCTCGTCCTTTCCCCGCCCCTTCTCTATCGTTTTATGAGGAAGAATTATGGAGGAGATGCAGGACATGCAGAACAATATGGCTAAATCGAGCCAGGAGGCAGGCCAGGACCAAGCAACCAGAAGAACCAGGCGGAGGTACAAGGCCTCAAACATGTCCTTCCAGGAAATGGTTGAGATGGTCAGCATCTTAAGGAGGGAGGACTATGATGCCAAACATGGCCCTCACAGGCATCCCAACAAAGCGAAGGCCGCAATAATGCAGACAGTGGTCAGGAGGCTCCAGGAGAAATTTGGGGAACGCAGGAGTAAAGAACAACTGAGAAAAAGGTGGTCAGACCTGAAGTTGAGAGAGCCAGAGCAACTGGAGAGGATAAAAGAGTCATTAGAAGAAGTAAGTAATTTTCCTGTGTAATCATTATTTTGGTTTGTTCTTTCAGGTTGTACTGTATGTTTTTTATGTTTGTAGGCACAATAATTGGTCGTCGGAGTCGTCGTTCATTCGATAACTTTAAATAATAAAAGTCGATCTCTGTGAGAAATGGCATCATGCCTAGATCGAATGGGCAAATGGGAGTTGAAACACTGTATCAGACAAAAAGATCGTCTTTTTATTATTCCGGATCGAACGACGACTCCTACGACCATTTTTTGTGCCCACAAACAGGAAACTTGTGACATATTTGGGGTTTTAGGTGACATCAATTGTGGAATTTATGTAGATGTGTTCCTAACTAGATTTTAATATTAGATAATAACTCAAAATACAGAAAAAGGAGAGTCTGCTCAGCAGTTGGTTACACATGTGGACTCAGTAGCACAATTGTTGGCCACAAGACCAACCTATTTAGGGTGTCACACAGAGGTGAGGTGATCCATTGGATACTTGGTTAGCTTCCATGTAGAAAACTAGACTAAAGCTCCAAAGAATTTAAAATGCTTTGGGAATGCCTACAATCCTGTGTTCTGCTTAGAAGGGTTGTTAAAACCACCAATAGTCCCATCATTTGTAAAAACAATGTTTTTTATTTCTCTTCCAGGCCTCTAGTCTTTTAAAATCATGTTTACCTTTTCTTCAATCTCGTAGGGTGCTCTGGCCCCGCCCCTTGCTATGTGTGCAGTCACTGCTGCCTGCCTGGTGACATCACGATGACGAGAGTGGAGCCCCAACATTCAAAGCGGCCGGAGGAGGATTCCTCCTCCTCGCGCCTAAGCTCCGCCCCTGACTCCACAACCCCAACTCCGGGTCTTCCCTGAAGGTGAAGGCAGTTCCTGCCTGGAAAAAAGGTAAGATAAATGCTCCCTGCACTGCCTTGAGTCACTGCTCACTGCTCATGGTCACTCTGCTCCATCCCATACACTGCTCTCCTTCAGTCATGCTGTACAGTTCCCCCATACTGCCTTCCGCTACCCCCACATTATACTGATCTCCACTAACACCCCTCCCATTATACTGCCCTCCACTACCACCCCTCCCATCATACTGCCCTCCACTACCCCCCCTCCCATTATACTGCCCTCCACTAACACCCCTCCCATCATACTGCCCTCCACTACCACCCCTCCCATCATACTGCCCTCCACTACCACCCCTCCCATTATACTGCCCTCCACTACCACCCCTACCATCATACTGCCCTCCACTACTACCCCTCCCATTATACTGCCCTCCACTAACCCTTTCTCATCATACTGCCCTCCACTACCCCCCCTCCCATCATACTGCCCTCCACTCACCCCCTTCCCATCATACTGCCCTCCACTAACCCCCCTCCTATCATACTGCCCTCCACTTATCCCCCTCTCATTATACTGCCCTCCACTACCACCCTTCCCATCATACTGCCCCCCACTACCACCCCTCCCATCATACTGCCCTCCACCAACCCTCCTCCCATTATACTGCCCCTTCCATTTACATTATACTGCCCTCCATTGCCCCCTCTCATTATACTGCCACCCCTCCCATTTACATTATACTGCCCTCCACTACTCCCCTCCAATTATCTTCCCCTCCACTGCCACCTCTTCCATCATACTGCCCTCCACTGCCACCCCTCCCATCATACTGCCCTCCAATAGCTCCCCTCCCATCATACTGCCCTCAAGCCCATCATACTGCCCTCCACTGCCTCCCCTCCCATCATACTGTCTTCCACTGCAAACCTCTCCGATCATACTGCCCTCCACTACCTCCCCTCCCATCATACTGCCCTCCACTGCCACCCCTCCCATCATACTTCCCTCCGCTGCTACCACCTCCCATCAAAAACTGTAAAAAAACTATAATGGTAAAGAAAAAAAAATAACAAAAATTCAAAACTATTGATCCCGTCCACTGCTCTACTGACCACGCCCACTGCCCTATTGACCACGCCCACTGCCCTATTGACCACTTCCACTGCTTTACTGACCATGTCCACTTCCCTACTAACTGACACCATTCACAGTCCACACTAACACCACTGGCGGAACTACCAGCAAAGGTTGCACTTGCGACTGGACCCTGGCCTTCTGCCACCATGGCAGGGCCCAAGATTGCAGGACTGCACAACATGTGAAAGGAATCCGCTGTGGGACCATTAAGGGTGGTGGGATCAGTGGGAAGGGCTCTGGGCTTGGTTCTCACTCCTCCTTGAGCAGAGTGATGCTGACTGTCAGTCATCATCGCTTCTGCTCTACTTCTCAGCGCTCATTGGAACGCGGAGCTGTGGAGGGGTGGGGAGAGGCTGTCTCAGCGGCTCGCTGAGACTGCCCAGCTCAGTTCAGTGTGGGTCCCCGGCTCTCAGTGACTGACCTGGAGCAGCGAGAGCAAGTGCAGAGCATGGATGGTTGTGTCGACCCCTCCCCTCCCCTTGCATTGGGGTGGGGGGGCACAAAAAAACATTTTGCCCAGGGTCCAAACCATATTAAAGACAGCCCTGGGAGCGGCGAGGGGAGGGGCCGAGTGATACAGTGAGCAGCTAGGGCTGCTCGCTGTATCAAGGGGGAGCGCGCCCCCAATTACTCACCACCATGCAAGCTCTCTCGCATGACTGTGGTCAGTACTTGTGGGGAGGACCAGAGACAGCCGCCGAGGGACCCCAGAAGACGTGGATCGGGGCCACTCTGTGCAAAACGAACTGCACAGCGGAGGTAAGTATAACATGTTTGTTAGTAAAGGAAAAAAAAATGTTTCATTTAAAATAACACTTTAAGTTTGAAACAATTGGAAAAACACTACAATTCATGGACTTGATTTTTTTGATTCTTTCCAAACTTTAGGTGTGGGTTTTGGATGACCACTTATGAACACTTGTTTAGAGATAATATATAATTTGCAGTATATATTTTCTACATTTTCTTTTTATTCTCATGTCTAATAATTTGACACTTTTTTACATGGTGATTTAGTTTATATTATTTACATGTTTTAGAGTGTTGGGGTCAACAGTATAGTGAGTAGGAATGGCATTGGCGGTCAATGGAAACAAAAATGCTCTGGCATCAGTGGTCAGTGAAAGGAGAGAAAAAAATCCCTGGCAGCAGTGTTCAGTGAAAAACAAAAATGTCCTAGCATTGGCAGGCAGTGAAAGGAAGCTTGCCCTGGTGTTGGGGGGTGAGTAGGATAAAAATCATGGGCAGCTGTTGCTGTCAGTAGGAAGAATCTCCCAAGCATTGGAGTGAGTGGGATTGTTAAACATGTTGCATTATTGGTGTCAGTGGGATAATAAAACATTGCCCATGCATTGGTGTCAGTGGGCTAAGCAAGCTCCCCCTCCTCCGCCAATGTGTCAGTGTTTTCGTTGGTGTTAAAGTGGAAGTAAACTCCCATCTTTGGCCCAGATTCTCCTAGATGGGCGTAAAACTGCGGCGGCGTAACGTATATCATTTACGTTACGCCGCCGGAGGTTTAACAGGCAAGTGCTTTATTCACAAAGAACTTGCCTGTAAAGTTGCGGCAGCGTAGCGTAAATCCCCCTACGCAAGCCCGCCTAATTCAAATGAGCCGGGTAGGGGGCGTAGAGCATTTAAATTAGGCGCGTTCCCGCGCCGAACGTACTGCGCATGCGCCGTCCCTAAAATTTCCCTACGTGCATTGCGCTAAATGACGTCGCAAGGACGTCATTGGTTTCGTCGTGAACGTAAATGGCGTCCAGCCCCATTCACGGACGACTTATATGAAGTTGAATCTTCTTGGTGTATGTGTTCAATGACAGTGATGGATTAACAACCAGTGGATGTTGGGTGAAAGTCACAGTCGTTTCTTTAAATATATGCCTCATAGCATCAGGCTTGCATTTAAAAAAAATAAAAAAAATTGTGCTGGTGTGTTAGGTAAGGTTGTGCAAATGTAACCACCTCCCACCCGTGCTATAGCTGAAAGACGGCCACATTGTGGGCCTTAATTGCCGGGAGGGCGTCCATGAACGCCCTCCCAAGAATGCGCCACATGCATGCCCCCTGAGGGGCACCTGCGGCATGCTCTGTGATCAATGAGACTGATCCCGGCCCCTTACCAAGTGATCAGCTGTCAGCCAATGACAGCTGATCACGTGATGTAAACAGAAGATCCTAATCGCTGACAGTGTGAGAGAAAAAAAAAAAAAAGCAGAGAGCCACTGCTGCTTTGCAGTGCCCACCTACCAGTGCATAAAAGTCCCTTTCAGTGCCACCTATTAATGCCCACCAGTGCCTCCTATCAGTGCCCATCAGTGCCTCATCATCAGTTCCACCTATCAGTACTGCCTATCAGTGTCATCTACCAGTGCCCATCAGTGCCACCTATCAGTACCCTTCAGTGCCTCGTTTCAGTGCCCTTCAGTGCCACCTATCAGTGCCCATCAGTCCTACCCATCAGTGCCACGTATCAGTGCCAATAAGTTCCGTCTTATCAGTGCCTATCAGTGCAGCCCATAAGTGCCGCCTCATCAGCACACATCAGAGAAGGAGAAAAATCACCTGTTTTTACATTTTTATAACGCACTATGAATTTTTTTGTGGGTTTTTTTTTCGAAATTTTTGGCTTTTTTTCTTTTTTTTTGGCAAAAAATAAAAAAAACAGCAGTGATTAAATACTACCAAAAATAAGCTCTATTTGTGTTAAAAGATGATAAAAAAATTCAAGTATGCGAGCGCTGAAAGCTGAAAATTGGCCTGGGCAGGTGGGGGGTGAAAGTGCTCAGTAAGCGGTAAGTGGTTAGGCAACCTAAAGATGTTCAGAAATCATGTTTAAATAATCTGATTACAATATCCTATTTAAAAATGTAACTTCTCATTAGGTGCACAATTCTGACTGGGATTGTCAATTTTTTCATTGCAGGTTACATAAATTGTTTGTTTTCTGATTCTACAGCACCATCTACTGGTGGAAATTGAGAATTATTTTAACCTAAAGCAGGCATTTTTTTTCGTATATGTATGAAAGTGATTGGCTTAATGTGTATTAACATTTTAAAGAGCTGTTGAGCTGGACATTTATGCTGTGACAGTTCAGCCCAACACTAGTACTGATACTGGTATCTTCTTCCCCTCAGAATTTTATGATCAATTAGTGGTATACTTCTTAAGCAGAGCATCTGATATTCACTAAACATGCACTGCAGGTAAATGTGTCTGTTTTTTGCTAGTATTGATCCCAGCTATCAGTATGGTCTACTACAGTACACCCTCATGTAATGGAGAGAGGAAGGGGTTTTGTAGTCCCAGCACGCTGATCCTGCCAGTAACACATTTGCTGTCCTAGGATGACAACATTGCTCCTCCATAGATACAGTACAGTAAGTGAGCATTGTCACCCCCTGACAGGAAGTGTTTTACTGGTGGGTTTGTCAAAAAAAAGAAAGAAAAGCTGGAAAAAAGGAAGACTAATGCAGCCACTGCATCCAAGGATTGGTAAACTGCAATATATAACATTTTCCTTTTTGGGATTTAATGAAGGGAAGGCTACAGTACAATACCAAATCTTCAGGGAGGGGATTACTCTGAAATAATAGGACAATATGTATACGCTTTAACGTTATCAGTACCTAATGTTTAACCGCTTCAGCCCCGGAAGATTTTACCCCCTTCCTGACCAGGGCACTTTTTACAATGTGGCACTGTGTCGCTTTAACTGATAATTGCGCGGACGTTCGACGCTGTACCTGAACAAAATGTGCGTCCTTTTTTCCCCACAAATAGAGCTTTCTGTTGGTGGTATTTAATCACATCTGCAATTATTTTTTTTTGCACTATAAATAACAAAAGAGCGAAAATTTAGAAAAATTTGCTATAATAAATATCCCAAAGGTTTTTAAAAAAAAAAAAAAAATTCCTAAAGTTTAGGCCGATATGTATTCTTCTACATATTTTTTTGTAAAGCGTATATTGATTGGTTTGTGCAAAATTTATAGCGTCTGCAAACTATGGGAAAGATTTTTGGCATTTGTTTTAGACATTTTTATTATTATTATTTTATTACTAGTAATGGCGGTGATCTGTGATTTTTAGCGGTACTGCGACATTCCAACGGACAGATCAGACACTTTTTTGGGACCATTGGCATTTAAACAGCGATCTGTGCTATAAAAATGCACTGTTTACTGTGTAAATGACACTGGCAGGGAAGGGGGTTAACACTAGGGGGCAATCAAGGGGTTAAATGTGTGTTCCCTCAGCATGTTCTAACTGTGTGGGGATGTGAGTGACAAGGAGAGAAGCCATATCGTTTTTTCTACTCCGTAGGAAGAAGCAATATGGCTCCTCTCCTCTGACAGCCCAGAGATTTGTACGTTTACACACATAAATCCCCGTGCTGGCGCTCGTGCACGCGATGGCATGTGGCTGGCGACGACCGAGCCGGCCGGATCGGGTCCCGCTGTGCAGTGGCGCGCGTGCTCCCTCTGGTGGCAGAAAACGGGTAGGACATACCCGTATGGAATTTCGCCCAGGAGAGCCATTGTGCGGCAGTATATCTGCGTGACACAGTCGGTACGTGGTTAATGGATCTAAGTAACAGTTCTTCTACAGATGAAAACACACAGTTGGATCATGCAGTCTATGAAATTTAGAATCATTCAGATGTCTTATACATGGTCGCACTCAGATTGAATACATTCATTTATCCTGGATGAGATTCTGTGAAATATTAACTGGCTACACTGGAAAGTATTGATTGCCTCTAGCCTTAAAAATTACAGTTTATTTTTACTCAAACGCTTCCTTTTTGGAAACTCAGTAAAGCATGTTACAATTTGATTGCATGATCTAGTAAGTATAGGATAAACAGTTCCGAAAAGACAATACAGTATCTTCCTTTTGGATAATTGGGAATGATAGATGTCCTTTGTTTATAACATTTGCTTATTTATTAAAGTGATATTAAACCCTCAATTGTTTAAGCACTTTCAGCAGTTGATTTAAAAGTATGGCTTTAAAAATAAAAAGTAAAATTATACTCACCTAAAAAGTGTAGCTGCTGGCTTTTAATAAACAGACACTCACCTGCTCCACTGTCCAACAATGCGGCCGCCCGGAGCGTCGCTCCTCTCCCCCCTCTCCACTAGGGTTGCCACCTTTTCTTCAAGCCAAACCCAAACACTTTAGCGGCCTGGGACACCTTTGCATGCCCCCAAGCAGAGTAGTAATGCATTGGGCATAGCATGCTGCAGCCAACAGTGGATTTGGCCAAATTGCTCTTGCTGACATAATTTCCCTGCCCTCCAGTGATGCCAAACCTGCCCCCAAATAGCCATCCACAGCTGCCGCTTGACAACAGACTTGTGTGTGACTATCCTGGTTACTTAGGGAGCCACAGCCCGATCTGAATAATGTGTCCGGGTTTCAGTCTGCCTCAAACCCGGACACATGATTCAAAACACGGACTGTCCGGCGCCTCCATTCAGACTTTGGGCACCCAGCCGTGACAGCTTTCGGCTTCACGGCTGGGCACTCACTGCGCATGCGCGAGCAGTGATGCGCTCTAGGAGTGAACAGGCGATCGCCTGGGACCTGTCACGTGTCCCAGGCGATCGCCTACAGGGAGGGGCCGCCATAGGCGATATGATGAGTCGCCCAAGCGGTCCCTGGGCGGAAGGAGGATGTGGAACAGGAAGTCCCACTCCTAATGAAGCCCCCACTCCCTACCAAAAATGTTCTAATGCCAAATGTGGCATGTAAGGGGGCGAGGAGTGGTTTAAGTGGAAGTTCCACTTTTGGGAACTTTAGAACCACTTTACGATCTCTTGCCTTTATGTGATATGCAGTGCCTCATAACTCGGATGAAGCTAGATGACGCTACATAGAGTTTATTCAACACATATATTATTGAAGGAAATAGTCCATTTGGACCAGCTTAGTTCAAACAAACTATTTGATGTCAAATCAAACCTGCAGTGAGGCTTTAATCACCTGAGAATAACTCTAGGCCCTGGGAGTTAGAAGTGTTAGGCCAGTTGAAGTCTGATGGATTCTGTTTAATTCCTCCAAGTACTCTAGACCCAAATATCCACTTTGAGATATATCTTTAAGATGTGTTGCACATCACCTAAAACTAGCGCCACTTTACCGCTAGTGCGGCCCGTGTCTTATTGATGTTTTTTTTAAGATACGCTCAGGCAAAATGTTAGCTCTCTGTCTATATTTTGTGTGCAGAAAAGCATATGTAACAGTCTCAGTTATAGTCTATTTTTTGAGTATTATGCATATCTGTGGAACAGTAATTAGTGTTACTAAAAGGTAATTTTTTTTAAATTAAAATAATAAACATAATGGGCCAGATTCACATACATTTGCGGCGGCGTAACGTATGTCGTTTACGTTACACCGCCGCAAGTTTTCAGCGCAAGTGCTTGATTCACAAAGCACTTGCCTGTAAACTTGCGGCGGCGTAGTGTAAAGCTGTCCGGCTAATTCAAATGGGGCGTGTATCATTTAAATTAGGCGCGTTCCCGCGCCGAACGTACTGCGCATGCTCCGTTTTTAAATTTCCCGCCGTGCTTTGCGCGAAATGACGTCGCACCGATGTAATTTTTTGAACGGCGACGTGCGTTACGTCCTTTCCTATTCCCGGATGTCTTACGCAAAAAAAAAATATTTAAATTTCGACGCGGGAACGACGGCCATACTTTAACATGGCCTGTCTATTTTTACACTACCTAAATAGCAGTCGCAACTTTACGACGGGAAAAGCCGACTAGCGACGACGTAAGAGAATGCGACGACCACGCGTACCTTCGTGGATCGCCGTAAACAGCTAATTAGCATACCCGACACGGAAAACGACGCAAACTCCACCCAGCGGGCGCCAAAGTATTGCATCCTAAGATCCGAAGGCGTACAAAGCCGTACGCCTGTCGGATCTTAGCCAAATGCCGTCGTATCTTTGTTTGAGAATTCAAAATAAAGATACGACGCAGCAAATTTGAAAGTACGCCGGAGTATCAGCAAATACTCCGGCGTACTTTTTCTGTGAATCTGGCCCTGAATCCTTACCTGTTCTGTGCAGGTACTGAACCTCCTCCTCTTCTTTGTGTGCCCCTATAGCAAACCGCTTGCTATGGGGGCACACAGTGCATGCTTGCTTCCAAGCTGTGTGTGTCTGTGGAGCCACACTCCATAGGCACACACAGCAGAACTTAGCACTGCCCTTGCTTTCTCCTCAGTGCATTTGATTGACAGTGACAACGACAGTGGTGTAGAACCGTGCACAGCACTGGGGGCAGATCAAAAAGCAATATTTTATCTTAATGCAGGAAACAATTTTAAGGAGTATGTTGTGGGTACAAAGACTGCAGCAAATGTGTGTAATGTATACTTTGAGTAGACTCCAACTCTATTTTATTTTTTGTGTGTCCCTGTTCGGTAGGATTGCCATCACTTCCTGTCCTGAAAGGAAGTGAAGGGAAATCTACCCTGTAGGAAACCTTTAGTGCAGTGCAGCCATGTTTTTTTTTTTTGTAATGTGTCCGCAACATATTAGCTTGGAGCCAAAGTGTACTAAAGTTGGGAGCCATGTTTCCCTGAGTGCAATAGTATCACATAACATGACCCTGTAGTTAAGGAGAATATAAACCATTACAGGGTTGTGTTTTATACTGCTATGGTTACCTAGGAGCAGGAAGACAAAGTGTTATCAGTATTTGTTCAGTAACCTCACAATCACAGCCCTCATGTCTATTTCTTAGGTAAATATAAACTTTTTATAGGTAAGCTTGAAGAATTATAATAGTTTACACCTTTACACTTCCTGTGGGCCAGAGCAATGTTTACTTCTATGGGCCTATCGATTCTTTATGTAAGATAACAAAATTATACATATATAGAGCTAGATTCACAGAACACTTATGCTGGCCTATCTACAGATACGCAGCGTAAATGAACAAATGCGCCGTCGTATCTATGCGCCCTATTCTCTTAACTAGATACGCCTGAATTTGGCCTCCATCCGACCGACCTAAGTCTCCTACGCCGTCGGATCTTGGGCGCATATTTACGCTGGCCGCAAGGGGCGCTTCCATTGATTTACGCGCCGAATATGTAAATGACCTAGATACGCCTATTCATGAACGTACTTGCGCCCGTCGCTGTAATCTACGCCGTTTATGTAAGGCGTACGTCCGTCGTAAAGTTATCCCTGCTATAGGTGGCGCAACCCATGCAAAGGTATGGACGTCGGAACAGCCGCCACATTTTACGTTGTTTACATAAGTCGTACGGGAATGGGGCTGTGCGTAGGCTACGTTCACGTCAAAAGCATTGAGCCGACGTAGCTTAGGGAGTATATGCGACGTGATTCTGAGCATGCGCGCGTATGCGCCGTTTGTACGGCGCTTCATTTACATGGGGTCACGATTCATTTCAATACAACACGCCCACTACCAGCCTACTTTGAATTAGGCGGGCTTACGCCGACCATATTACGCTGCGCCGCTGCAACGTACAGGGCGAGTGCTTTGTGAATACTGCTCTGGGCTCTCTGCGCGCCGTTGGCGTAGCGTATATTCGATACGCTACGCCGGCAAAACTATGCGCCGAGCTACCTGAATCTAGCTCATAGTTTTTAGGACAAACAAGGTTTAATTTTAGTGATATTGTCTTGAAAAGGTATTCTATTTTCGTGCAATCCATAGACAAAAAAATAAATAATATATATACTTTTTTTAATTTGAGCAGTGTTAGTTTAACCACTTAAGCCCCGGACCAAAATCCAGGTAAAGAACCAGGCCCCTTTTTGCGATTCGGCACTGCGTCGCTTTAACTGACAATTGCGCGGTCTTGCGACGTGGCTCCCAAACAAAATTGGCGTCCTTTTTTTCCCACAAATAGAGCTTTCTTTTGGTGGTATTTGATCACCTCTGCGGTTTTTATTTTTTGCGCTATAAACAAAAATAGAGTGACAATTTTGAAAAAAATGCAATACTTTTTGCTATAGTAAATATCCACCAAAAATATATAAAAAAATATTTTTTTTCTCAGTTTAGGCCGATACGCATTCTTCTACATATTTTTGGTAAAAAAAATCGGAATAAGCGTTTATCGGTTGGTTTGCGCAAAATTTATAGCGTTTACAAAATAGGGGATAGTTTTATTGCATTTTTATTATTATTTTTTTTTACTACTAATGGCGGTGATCAGCGTTTTTTTTCGTGACTGCGATATTATGGCGGACACTTCAGGCAATTTTGACACATTTTTGGGACCATTGTCATTTTCACAGCAAAAGATGCATTTAAAATGTATTGTTTATTGTGGAAATGACAGTTGCAGTTTGGGAGTTAACCACAGGGGGCGCTGAAAGAGTTATGTTTCACCTAGTGTGTGTTTACAACTGTAGGGGGGTGTGGCTGTAGGAGTGACGTCATCAATTGTGTCTCCCTATAAAGGGGATGATACGATCGATGCAGCCGCCACAGTGAAGCACGGGGAAGCCGTGTTTACACGCGTCTCTCCCCGTTCTTCAGCTCCGGGGACCGATCGAGGGACCCCAGCGGCGATCGGGTCCGTGGGTCCCGCGGTCCCAGAGCTTCGGACCGGGTCATGGGCGCGCGCCCGCGACCCACAGCTAGGTAGATGTACAGGACGTACCGGTACGTACATCTGCCCAGCCGTGCCATTCTGCTGACTAGTGTTGAGCAGAATATGCCATATTCGATTTCGCGATATATCTCGAATATATATTCGAATATTCGAGATATATTCGCTAAATTCGAATATTCGTGATATTTTATCGAAATTAATTGAATGCGATTTTTCGCTATTGCGAATGCGAAAATAATTGCGATTTTTTTAATAACTGCGGTAGGAGCGCTCTGATTGGCTTAGAATATTCGTGATATTTTATCGAAATATCGCAACATGCGAATGCGATATTTATTGCGCAATTTCGAGATATGCTGGAGGAGCGCTCTGATTGGCTCAGAATATTCGTGATATTTTATCGAAATATCGCAACATGCGAATGCGATATTTATTGCGCAATTTCGAGATATGCTGGAGGAGCGCTCTGATTGGCTCAGAATATTCGTGATATTTTATCGAAATATCGCAACATGCGAATGCGATATTTATTGCGCAATTTCGAGATATGCTGGAGGAGCGCTCTGATTGGCTCAGAATATTCCTGATATTTTATCGAAATATCGCAACATGCGAATGCGATATTTATTGCGCAATTTCGAGATATGCTGGAGGAGCGCTCTGATTGGCTCAGAATATTCCTGATATTTTATCGAAATATCGCAACATGCGAATGCGAAATTTATTGCAGATATTTCGAAAACTGCTGTAGCAGCACTCTGAAATCGAATATGTATGATATTTTAACCAAAATACATATTGCGATTGCGATTTTTCGATCGCGCATGCGCAATTGCGCGAACAACACGCGACCATTTCCTGGAGCCTTGCCAGTTTCCCAATATTACAGCAACATGGTGGGAAGCAATTTCTCAAAGTCTGAGGAAAAGTTGCTGATTTGTGTAAGTATTTTGACCACTGTTATTTCATCATCTTCAACTGCATTTAAGTCTAGTTTAAAAGTTAGTATATATGATCAGATATTAGTATTTAACCAAAAATGTGTCTCCTGCTTTTACAAAACTACAAGTCCCAGCATGCCTGGACAGCTGCAGACACCCTGGTTGGCAAATGTGTATTTAGGCACTTTTCCTTGTTATTTAGCATAATGAATTTAAAAATTTTTTGGACATAGGACGTATGCGAACGTCCTGACTTCAGTGTCCTCAAGGCCCAAGGACGTTCGAATACATATTGCCCTTTAGATGTTGCAGAACTACAACTTCCAGCATGCCTGGGAATGCTGGCACTTCTAGTATTGTAAGTTCTGCAGGCCCACATTTTTCAGGCCTTTATGCACGGGTCTCTAAACTGTGGCACCCTAGATGCAGCAAAAGTAAAATTCTTAGCATGCACTGAAAGACCGTGGCTGATGGGAGTAGTAGTTTTGCAACAGCTGGAGGTGGACTGGTCTTGAAACCCAGAGTTAGGTAACAAACCCGTAGTGTTTTGCAACCATTCTGCCTCCAGCTGGTTATTTTCTGTTGAAAAGCCTGTGGCGTGCAAAACACAACCCAAAAACTCCACCCGGTGCAAGGAAAAATTTGCACACACCTAAAGAGTGACATCACAAAAAACTGCGACGGTTGCATACGTCAGTGGTCCTCCGAAAAGGTCCCGTCTCTGACCCCCCGGGGCGTTAGGCTCCTAGGCTCCTGACAGGGAAAAGAGTTACTGTGGTCCATACAGCCGAAGCCATATGGACCCATCTCGGTCCAAGCAGCGCAATCAACACGCGAACAACACGCGACCATTTCCTGGAGCCTTGCCAGTTTCCAACTTATGATCGCAGCGCAATCACACAGCAACATGGTTGGAAGCAATTTCACTAAGTCTGAGGAAAAGTTGCTGATTTGTGTAAGTATTTTGACCACTGTTATTTCATCATCTTCAACTGCATTTAAGTCTAGTTTAAAAGTTAGTATATATGATCAGATATTAGTATTTAACCAAAAATGTGTCTCCTGCTTTTACAAAACTACAAGTCCCAGCCCAGCCCAGCATTTAAGTCTAGTTTAAAAGTTAGTATATATGATCATATATTAGTATTTCACAAAAAATGTGTCTCCTGCTTTTACAAAACTACAAGTCCCAGCATGCCTGGACAGCTGCAGACACCCTGGTTGGCAAATGTGTATTTAGGCACTTTTCCTTGTTATTTAGCATAATGAATTTAAAATTTTTTTGGACATAGGACGTATGCGAACGTCCTGACTTTAGTGTCCTCAAGGCCCAAGGACGTTCGAATACATATTGCCCTTTAGATGTTGCAGAACTACAACTTCCAGCATGCCTGGGAATGCTGGCACTTCTAGTATTGTAAGTTCTGCAGGCCCCCATTTTTCAGGCCTTTATGCACGGGTCTCTAAACTGTGGCACCCTAAATGCAGCAAAAGTAAAATTCTTAGCATGCACTGACAGACCGTGGCTGATGGGAGTAGTAGTTTTGCAACAGCTGGAGGTGGACTGGTCTTGAAACCCAGAGTTAAGTAACAAACACGTAGTGTTTTGCAACCATTCTGCCTCCAGCTGTTTTTTTCCTGTTGAAAAGCCTGTGGCGTGCAAAACACAACCCAAAAACTCCACCCGGATGCAGTGAAAAATGTGCACACACCTAAAGAGTGACATCACAAAAAACTGCGACTGGTACATACGTCAGTGGTCCTCCGAAAAAGGTCCCGTCTCTGACCCCCCGGGGCGTTAGGCTCCTGACAGGGAAAAGAGTTAGCAACGCATATCTCCCCTATACGTGTATCCTGTGTTGTTAATAATATATTCATAATTATGCAAATGATAATGGCTGCTATATTTATGCAAAAAAGGTGGCGACCGAAATGGCAGGATATAAAATCTTTCATGTTACCCCTGTCATTGATTAATAAGGCGAGAATGCTTCCAATTGTTGAATAGCATACATTTACGTCATATATCCATAAGGCTGTCAACAGAAGTATTACAATATACTTTGTTCTTCATCTTGCAGAAGTTCCTGGAAACAGGATACGATGACCTGCGGCGGCAGCCACAGAAAAGGGCTGTGGTCAGCGCCCTAATCGCTGACTTTGGCGGCCATCATGACCACAAGGCCATTGTTAAGAAGTGGTCTGATCTAAAGAGGCGCCAAATGGGTAATGTCAGACGTCTTCGGGCTAAATATCATCCAGGTAAGTTATTGTTGACAGTTATGTTTTTTTTAAAAAAAGTGTATTTTGTGCGTGAACTCGAAAGAGAGAGGAGCCGGCCTGCAGGAGTTGGGAGGCCTCCCCCAGAGGCAATCTGCCACCTTTCTCCATGCCCCGGTTGGCAATGGCGGGTGTGAGGGGGTCCTCCCAACCCAACCTCGCATAGCACACCCACCAGTGGCGGGGCTGAGACCACCAAACTCAATTCACAGGTAGCCGAGAGCGGGATCCGAACCCCTAGCTGCAGAGGTGAATCAGTTGTCAGTGCAGTGGCAATCGCGTGGAGCCACCGCAGCTCCTTTGGTGACAGTTATGTAAGGTCATATGTAATTCATGTAAGGTCAGATGTTGTTAACCAAGATGCCATGTTGTGCTAACATATATCACCACCGGCCAAGGTATTCATAGTACTGTTGAAAAAAGACATGGGGCAGCAGACAGGAACACAGAAGTTATGTGGGAACATAATTTTCCCATTGCTTTGCATGGGACTTTAAAGAAAAACCCCGACCATGGCAAGTGGGGGTGGGTAAGGTTTAAACCACCTATCCTATGTTTGTGGCTGACATATAAGTAACCTGTGTGCCAAGTTTCATATAAATATCTTTAGCCGTTTGTACGTGATGCTGGAACATACATACATACATACATACATACATACATACATTTATGCACACACACACGTTGAGTTTTATATATATAGATTACCACTAAATTCCTGTGTTAGGAGTGGGGTTGTTATAGTAATCCCGTGTGCTCCATCAGGCCCTTTTTTTAACATGAGATGGTCTGAACAAAACAAAGTAGACAAAAACAGCTCATTTTAACATGGTTGCATCCCAGCTCACGCTCAGTCCCCTGTAGTGCCCACAAGACCCTTTAATATAACATTGTCCCATTGGTTAACTGTCTATATAAATCAATTTGTATTCATATACAATACAGCAGAGTACACAGAATTTGCATACGTCATTAGAAAACATTTTTATAATATATGAACATTGTGTTATTATAGAAGCTCCAATGCCAGTTATCCGCGCCAAGCGCAGAAGGCGCCAGGCCGATGAGGAGGAGGAGGAGGATGCGGCAGAGGAGGATGCGGCAGAGGAGGAGATGGATGAAGAGGAGCAGCCAGGGCCCTCCCACTCCCCAACCCCAGCTCCTGCTGAGGAGCAAGCTGAGGAGATTCCCCCCCCCACCACCCCAACTTCTCAAGCGGAAGAGCAGGAGGAAGAGAGCGGTCCTGTGAGCCTCGCTCAGGAAGGTAAATATGTGCACAATGATTAATAACATTTCAACAACAAAATGTAGATATAAAAATGGACAACATATAAAGCGCACCTGTCAGATTGTAGAACCATAATATGGTATTGATGCTAGAAGTATACAGGTAGTGCATAATTATTAGGCAAGTTGTATTTTTTGAGGATTCATTTTATTATTGAACAACAACCATGTTCTCAATGAACCCCAAAAACTCATTAATATCAAAGCTGAATTTTTTTGGAAGTAGTTTTTAGTTTGTTTTTAGTGTTAGTTATTTTCGGGGGATATCTGTGTGTGCAGGTGACTACTATTACTGTGCAGAATTATTAGGCAACTTAACCAAAAAATAAATAGATACCCTTTTCAATGATTTATTTTTAACAGTGAAACCAATATAACATCTCAACATTCACAAATACACATTTCTGACATTTAAAAACAAAACAAAAACAAATCAGTGACCAATATAGCCACCTTTATTTGCAAGGACACTCGAAAGCCTGACATCCATGGATTCTGTCAGTGTTTTGATCTGTTCACCATCAACATTGCGTGCAGCAGCAACCACAGCCTCCCAGACACTGTTCAGAGAGGTGTACTGTTTTCCCTCCTTGTAAATCCCACATTTGATGATGGACCACAGGTTCTCAATGGGGTTCAGATCAGGTGAACAAGGAGGCCATGTCATTACTTTTTTTTATTTAATACCCTTTCTTGCCAGCCACGCTGTGGAGTACTTTGACACGTGTGATGGAGCATTGTCCTGCATGAAAATCATGTTTTTCTTGAAGGATGGTGACTTTTTCCTGTACCACTGCTTGAAGAAGGTCTCTTCCATAATCTGGCAGTAGGACTGGGAGTTCAGCTTGACTCCATCCTCAATCCGAAAAGGCCCCACAAGCTCATCTTTGATGATACCACCCCAAACCAGTACTCCACCACCACCTTGCTGGCGTCTGAGTCGGACTGGAGCTCCCTGCACTTTACCAATCCAGCCACGGGCTCTTCCATCTGGCCCATCAAGACTCACTCTCATTTCAGCAGTCCATAAAACCTTAGAAAAATCTTTCTTGAGATATTTATTGGCACAGTCTTGACGTTGCAGCTTGTGTGTCTTGTTCAGTGGTCATCGTCTTTCAGCCTTTCTTACCTTGGCCATGTCTCTGGGTATTGCACACCTTGTGCTTTTGGGCACCCCAGTGATGTTGCAGCTCTGAAATATGGCCAATCTTGTGGCAAGTGGCATCTTGGCAGCTGCACGCTTAACTTTTCTCAGTTCATGGGCAGTTATTTTGCACCTTTGTTTTTCCACACGCTTCTTTTGTTTGATGATCACGCTTCAGAAGCTTTGCAACTTTAAGAGTGCTGCATCCCTCTGCTAGATATCTCTCTATTTTGGACTTTTCAGAGTCTGTCAAATCCTTCTTTTGGCCCATTTTGACAAAGAAAAGGAAATTGACTAATAATTATGCACACCTGATATAGAGTGTTGATGTCATTAGACCACACACCTTCTCATTACAGAGTTGTACATTACCTAATATGCCTAATCTGTAGTAGGCTTTCGAGCCTATACAACTTGGAGTAAGACAACATGCATAAAGAGGATGATGTGGTCCAAATACTCATTTGCCTAATAATTCTGCACTCCCGGGATGTGTTAGACACATAACAAGTGTATACACATGATAATGATTGATTAATAAGCAAAAAAAAAATTTTATTTATTTGGTAACGTTATTTTAAATCCAATTTTTTTTTTTATTATATCCTAACAGTATCAGGAAAGATGAGGAGGCAGACCGCGCTGATAAAGACAACCCACCAGAGGATCCAGGCAAATCAGCGCCAGATCCGCTATCTTATTCAGCAAAATGTGCTGCTGGAGCAGCAGCAATTAAAAAATATTGAGAAGCTGGAGCGCCTTCAGAAGCTCAATCAGAGTTATATCTGAAATTATGTTTTTATTAATAAATATTATTTTTTGGAAATGTTTCATTTCTTTTTGAGATAGATTTGTAGGTTTTTCAACACATCTAACTTAACATCAAACAAATCAACATCAACACATTTAACTTCATAATAAGCAAAAACATTTTATACTATTATTTTATTTAACAGTAACCTAGGACAAACTAAAGCACACGACACAGACACGACGAACACAAAATAAACAGTTGAAAAATGAACATAACAAAAGCAACAATATATATATATATACAAAGAGAGAGAGAGGGAGAGCAAGAAAGAGAGAGAATGCAGATGAGCTCTTGCAGACAGCCCAATGGTTGCAGTATAAATGCCGCAAAACAGTGTTTAACATAAGGTTCATTGTTATAGTTACACTTGCTGTTTAGATCCGGTCTGGTAGCTTGTAGCGGAGGCTGTTGGTGGATCCGCTGTGCCAGAGAGGTCATGAAGCTTTACTCAGCATGGAGGCAGCAGCAGGACTATTAAAATATAATATAACTAGACAATGCATTTCCTGAGGAAAATGCGAGTGGGAATGCTGAATAGCTTAATTGGTGAGCCCCTTGCCAAAGACATTCACCATAACCACTACACTATCTTTAGGACACACAGCTTCTTTCTCTATCTGCAAAGTATAGCGTATGCTGACTTCCTGGTCGCCCCTCCCCCCTCAATAGGTTTCCCCTCCTCCCCAGGTCAGTGAGGAGGAATATTGCACTGAGGTCAGGAAAGTGATTTATAGAAAGAAATAACATTACAAACGCTTTTAATTCACAGATCTAATACATGATTTAAGCCTCCAAACAAAGCTTAATAAATCCTCAAACGTACATGCAATTGATACAACGACTACACCGTTTGAAATACACGGCCCTTGTAAACGCATCGATATGAAATTTATGTAGATAAACTTAAAAATGTGGCCATGTCTGCGATTTAGAAAAGAGCGTCTTTGTGAGTTCTGCAGCAACATTTTTTAGATAATTTAACATGAGAGTCTATGAGACATAATTTCTGGCTGTTGCTCCAATAACTAAAACTAAAATACGTATCGCAGACTTGATCACATTGCCATAAACCAGACAAGCATAGCTACGTTTTGATCTAAAAATTGTGTATGAAAAGTAGATCTTGTGGGCGTGAGACCAATTTGTTTCCCCTTTTTGTAAAGATATTTTTAATTACAAAGATCTAGAATGTTAAGGTCACATGACAGACTCTAAATCCCCTCCATAGGATTACATTATAACCTATCGCATTTTTGTGAAAAATTCGCAAAACGTAAATTGCGTTTTCACCAAAAAATTGTAAACGCTAACTATCTGAAAAGTCATAGCCGGATAGCTAAATATTTTGTGACCGCTTTACAGTTTTTTCAGTGTCTGTAAGTGAAAGTATGAAGTAGCTGAAACTTTTGGCAGGGCATGTGAATTCAAAGGGGAAAAGGATGTTCTCATTGACTTCAATGTTAAAAAAAGGGTCTTAAAAGCTAAAAATTTATAAAAGTGTAAAAAGTAGGAAAAAACTTGAACAAGTCCCATCATTTGCTGAAAGAGACGAACATTTTTACAGTTGAATGGTCTCAATAGCTGAAAGTATGCCGAAGTTACGCTGAACCAAAAAACGTAAGGAATAATAAGATTACTAAATTTACGGATATCAATACTGGAAATGTTTATTAAAGCATTCACACTAATTAAGATTAATACATTTACGGGTATCCATACTAGGAATGCTTATTAAAGCATTCCCACTAAGTATCACACAGGCACGATTTACAAGCAGTAGTGGTAATAGTAATACATAGCATAAAAACACTTGGGGAATACTTTACAGCATTAGTAGTGGTCATAATAGTCAATAGTGTACCAAAAAATTGGGACACAGGTGTCTTGACTGAGCTGTAATAGTAGTAGTAGACATTGACAATACAGTGTCAAATCACTCGGGCAAGAGGTGCCATGATGAACAGCAGTCTTAATAAGAGTATATAGGGTGTGAAATAACTGCTGACATAGGTGTCTTGACTGGGCAGCAGAAGCAGCAGTAGTAGTATTAACAGTAGTAGTTGATACAGAGTCATATCACATGGGCAGGAGGTGCCATGATGTACAGCAGTCTTAATAAGAGTATATAGGGTGTGAAATAACTGCTGACATAGGTGTCTTGACTGGGCAGCAGAAGCAGCAGTAGTAGTATTAACAGTAGTAGTTGATACAGAGTCATATCACATGGGCAGGAGGTGCCATGATGTACAGCAGTCTTAATAAGAGTATATAGGGTGTGAAATAACTGCTGACATAGGTGTCTTGACTGGGCAGCAGAAGCAGCAGTAGTAGTATTAACAGTAGTAGTTGATACAGAGTCATATCACATGGGCAGGAGGTGCCATGATGTACAGCAGTCTTAATAAGAGTATATAGGGTGTGAAATAACTGCTGACATAGGTGTCTTGACTGGGCAGCAGAAGCAGCAGTAGTAGTATTAACAGTAGTAGTTGATACAGAGTCATATCACATGGGCAGGAGGTGCCATGATGTACAGCAGTCTTAATAAGAGTATATAGGGTGTGAAATAACTGCTGACATAGGTGTCTTGACTGGGCAGCAGAAGCAGCAGTAGCAGTATTAACAGTAGTAGTTGATACAGAGTCATATCACATGGGCAGGAGGTGCCATGATGAACAGCAGTAGGAATAGGAGTATATAGAGTGTCAAATAACTGCTGACATAGGTGTCTTGACTGGGCAGCAGCAGCAGAAGCAGCAGTAGTATTAACAGTAGTAGTTGATACAGAGTCATATCACATGGGCAGGAGGTGCCATCATGAACAGCAGTAGGAATAGGAGTATATAGAGTGTCAAATAACTGCTGACATAGGTGTATTGACTGGGCAGCAGCAGCAGAAGCAGCAGTAGTATTAACAGTAGTAGTTGATACAGAGTCATATCACATGGGCAGGAGGTGCCATGATGAACAGCAGTAGGAATAGGAGTATATAGAGTGTCAAATAACTGCTGACATAGGTGTCTTGACTGGGCAGCAGCAGCAGAAGCAGCAGTAGTATTAACAGTAGTAGTTGATACAGAGTCATATCACATGGGCAGGAGGTGCCATCATGAACAGCAGTAGGAATAGGAGTATATAGAGTGTCAAATAACTGCTGACATAGGTGTCTTGACTGGGCAGCAGCAGCAGCAGAAGCAGCAGCAGTAGTATTAACAGTAGTAGTTGATACAGAGTCATATCACATGGGCAGGAGGTGCCATGATGAACAGCAGTAGGAATAGGAGTATATAGAGTGTCAAATAACTGCTGACATAGGTGTCTTGACTGGGCAGCAGCAGCAGCAGAAGCAGCAGCAGTAGTATTAACAGTAGTAGTTGATACAGAGTCATATCACATGGGCAGGAGGTGCCATGATGAACAGCAGTAGGAATAGGAGTATATAGAGTGTCAAATAACTGCTGACATAGGTGTCTTGACTGGGCAGCAGCAGCAGAAGCAGCAGTAGTATTAACAGTAGTAGTTGATACAGAGTCATATCACATGGGTAGGAGGTGCCATCATGAACAGCAGTAGGAATAGGAGTATATAGAGTGTCAAATAACTGCTGACATAGGTGTCTTGACTGGGCAGCAGCAGCAGAAGCAGCAGTAGTATTAACAGTAGTAGTTGATACAGAGTCATATCACATGGGCAGGAGGTGCCATCATGAACAGCAGTAGGAATAGGAGTATATAGAGTGTCAAATAACTGCTGACATAGGTGTCTTGACTGGGCAGCAGCAGCAGCAGAAGCAGCAGCAGTAGTATTAACAGTAGTAGTTGATACAGAGTCATATCACATGGGCAGGAGGTGCCATGATGAACAGCAGTAGGAATAGGAGTATATAGAGTGTCAAATAACTGCTGACATAGGTGTCTTGACTGGGCAGCAGCAGCAGCAGAAGCAGCAGCAGTAGTATTAACAGTAGTAGTTGATACAGAGTCATATCACATGGGCAGGAGGTGCCATGATGAACAGCAGTAGGAATAGGAGTATATAGAGTGTCAAATAACTGCTGACATAGGTGTCTTGACTGGGCAGCAGCAGCAGAAGCAGCAGTAGTATTAACAGTAGTAGTTGATACAGAGTCATATCACATGGGTAGGAGGTGCCATCATGAACAGCAGTAGGAATAGGAGTATATAGAGTGTCAAATAACTGCTGACATAGGTGTCTTGACTGGGCAGCAGCAGCAGAAGCAGCAGTAGTATTAACAGTAGTAGTTGATACAGAGTCATATCACATGGGCAGGAGGTGCCATCATGAACAGCAGTAGGAATAGGAGTATATAGAGTGTCAAATAACTGCTGACATAGGTGTATTGACTGGGCAGCAGCAGCAGAAGCAGCAGTAGTATTAACAGTAGTAGTTGATACAGAGTCATATCACATGGGCAGGAGGTGCCATCATGAACAGCAGTAGGAATAGGAGTATATAGAGTGTCAAATAACTGCTGACATAGGTGTATTGACTGGGCAGCAGCAGCAGAAGCAGCAGTAGTATTAACAGTAGTAGTTGATACAGAGTCATATCACATGGGCAGGAGGTGCCATGATGAACAGCAGTAGGAATAGGAGTATATAGAGTGTCAAATAACTGCTGACATAGGTGTCTTGACTGGGCAGCAGCAGCAGAAGCAGCAGTAGTATTAACAGTAGTAGTTGATACAGAGTCATATCACATGGGCAGGAGGTGCCATCATGAACAGCAGTAGGAATAGGAGTATATAGAGTGTCAAATAACTGCTGACATAGGTGTCTTGACTGGGCAGCAGCAGCAGCAGAAGCAGCAGCAGTAGTATTAACAGTAGTAGTTGATACAGAGTCATATCACATGGGCAGGAGGTGCCATGATGAACAGCAGTAGGAATAGGAGTATATAGAGTGTCAAATAACTGCTGACATAGGTGTCTTGACTGGGCAGCAGCAGCAGCAGAAGCAGCAGCAGTAGTATTAACAGTAGTAGTTGATACAGAGTCATATCACATGGGCAGGAGGTGCCATGATGAACAGCAGTAGGAATAGGAGTATATAGAGTGTCAAATAACTGCTGACATAGGTGTCTTGACTGGGCAGCAGCAGCAGAAGCAGCAGTAGTATTAACAGTAGTAGTTGATACAGAGTCATATCACATGGGTAGGAGGTGCCATCATGAACAGCAGTAGGAATAGGAGTATATAGAGTGTCAAATAACTGCTGACATAGGTGTCTTGACTGGGCAGCAGCAGCAGAAGCAGCAGTAGTATTAACAGTAGTAGTTGATACAGAGTCATATCACATGGGCAGGAGGTGCCATCATGAACAGCAGTAGGAATAGGAGTATATAGAGTGTCAAATAACTGCTGACATAGGTGTCTTGACTGGGCAGCAGCAGCAGCAGAAGCAGCAGCAGTAGTATTAACAGTAGTAGTTGATACAGAGTCATATCACATGGGCAGGAGGTGCCATGATGAACAGCAGTAGGAATAGGAGTATATAGAGTGTCAAATAACTGCTGACATAGGTGTCTTGACTGGGCAGCAGCAGCAGAAGCAGCAGTAGTATTAACAGTAGTAGTTGATACAGAGTCATATCACATGGGCAGGAGGTGCCATCATGAACAGCAGTAGGAATAGGAGTATATAGAGTGTCAAATAACTGCTGACATAGGTGTCTTGACTGGGCAGCAGCAGCAGCAGAAGCAGCAGCAGTAGTATTAACAGTAGTAGTTGATACAGAGTCATATCACATGGGCAGGAGGTGCCATGATGAACAGCAGTAGGAATAGGAGTATATAGAGTGTCAAATAACTGCTGACATAGGTGTCTTGACTGGGCAGCAGCAGCAGCAGAAGCAGCAGCAGTAGTATTAACAGTAGTAGTTGATACAGAGTCATATCACATGGGTAGGAGGTGCCATCATGAACAGCAGTAGGAATAGGAGTATATAGAGTGTCAAATAACTGCTGACATAGGTGTCTTGACTGGGCAGCAGCAGCAGAAGCAGCAGTAGTATTAACAGTAGTAGTTGATACAGAGTCATATCACATGGGCAGGAGGTGCCATCATGAACAGCAGTAGGAATAGGAGTATATAGAGTGTCAAATAACTGCTGACATAGGTGTCTTGACTGGGCAGCAGCAGCAGCAGAAGCAGCAGCAGTAGTATTAACAGTAGTAGTTGATACAGAGTCATATCACATGGGCAGGAGGTGCCATGATGAACAGCAGTAGGAATAGGAGTATATAGAGTGTCAAATAACTGCTGACATAGGTGTCTTGACTGGGCAGCAGCAGCAGAAGCAGCAGTAGTATTAACAGTAGTAGTTGATACAGAGTCATATCACATGGGCAGGAGGTGCCATCATGAACAGCAGTAGGAATAGGAGTATATAGAGTGTCAAATAACTGCTGACATAGGTGTCTTGACTGGGCAGCAGCAGCAGCAGAAGCAGCAGCAGTAGTATTAACAGTAGTAGTTGATACAGAGTCATATCACATGGGCAGGAGGTGCCATGATGAACAGCAGTAGGAATAGGAGTATATAGAGTGTCAAATAACTGCTGACATAGGTGTCTTGACTGGGCAGCAGCAGCAGAAGCAGCAGTAGTATTAACAGTAGTAGTTGATACAGAGTCATATCACATGGGCAGGAGGTGCCATCATGAACAGCAGTAGGAATAGGAGTATATAGAGTGTCAAATAACTGCTGACATAGGTGTCTTGACTGGGCAGCAGCAGCAGAAGCAGCAGTAGTATTAACAGTAGTAGTTGATACAGAGTCATATCACATGGGCAGGAGGTGCCATCATGAACAGCAGTAGGAATAGGAGTATATAGAGTGTCAAATAACTGCTGACATAGGTGTATTGACTGGGCAGCAGCAGCAGAAGCAGCAGTAGTATTAACAGTAGTAGTTGATACAGAGTCATATCACATGGGCAGGAGGTGCCATGATGAACAGCAGTAGGAATAGGAGTATATAGAGTGTCAAATAACTGCTGACATAGGTGTCTTGACTGGGCAGCAGCAGCAGCAGAAGCAGCAGTAGTAGTATTAACAGTAGTAGTTGATACAGAGTCATATCACATGGGCAGGAGTTGCCATGATGTACAGCAGTCTTAATAAGAGTATATAGGGTGTGAAATAACTGCTGACATAATTGTCTTGACTGATCCAAAGGAGTCATGGGAGAAAATCATGTGGTCAGATGAGACTATAATATAATTTTTTGATCATAATTTCACTAACCGTGTTCGGAGGAAGAATAATGATGAGTACCATGCCAAGAACGCCATCCCTAATGTGAAGCATGGGGGTGGTAGCATCATGCTTTGGTGGTGTTTTTCTGCACATGGGACAGGGTGACTGCACTGTATTAAGGAGAGGATGACCGGGGCCATGTATTGCAAGATTTTGGGCAACAACCTCCTTCCCTGAGTTAGAGCTTTGAAGATGGGTCGAGGCTGGGTCTTCCAACATGAGAATGACCCAAAGCACACAGCCAGGATAACCAAGGATTGGCTCTGTAAGGAGCATATCAAGGTTCTGGCGTGGCCTAGCCAGTCTCCAGACCTAAACCCAATAGAGAATCTTTGGAGGGAGCTCAAACTCCGTGTTTCTCAGCGATAGCCCAGAAACATGACTGATGTAGAGAAGATCTGTGTGGAGGAGTGGGCCAAAATCCCTCCTCCAGTGTGTGCAAAGCTGGTGTAAAACTACAAGAAATTTTTGACCGCTGTAATTGCAAAGAAAGCCTACTGTACCAAATATTAACATTGATTTTCTCTGATGTTGAAATAGTTATATTCAGCACTGTAAATACATCAGGTCCGGGGCTTCATCAGGGAATGCATGGCAAGGGACCCTTCAGCGCCCTGAACCGACGACGGGTGCCAGAAAGTCACCGCCGATCCAGGACTCATTCATCTTTATGAATGTGAGTCTGTCCACGGACTCTGTGGACAGACGGGTCCTCTTGTCCGTGACCACCCCACCTGCCGCGCTGAATGTCCGCTCAGATAGTACGCTGGAGGGGGGGCAAGACAATAACTCCAGCGCATACTGAGCGAGCTCGCGGCAGGTGTCCAATCTGGCAACCCAGTACTCCATGGGGTCGTCGGTGCTCATACTGTCAGAAGCACCGACGGACGCCATGTAGTCTGCCAACTGGAGGCCGGGGAGTTGCCTGCTCCAACCGTCTGACAATGGCTGCCTGCAGTTCCTCCATCCGGTGCTGCCTCCGGCTGGCTGGGATGAACTGCTCCAGTTTCCCCTTGCACCTGGGATCCAAAAGGGTGGCCATCCAGAAATCATCCCTCGTCTTGATGGTCTTAACCCGGGGGTCCCTCCTGAGGCATCTGAGCATGTGGGCAGCCATGGGGAAGAGCACAGCCCGCTGTGACTCCTCAATGCTGGCCAGGTGAATGAGGTGCGACTCTTCTTCCCTGAGGCGCTGCTGGTCAAACTCAGACATGCCCAACCCCCGGACTATCGGTGCCCCCAACACCGGCTCTCCCTCCTGACCAGGCCCTGACTCCGGGACGACACCAGCAACCACCTCCTCCTCCTCTTCATCATCATCCTCCTCCTCCTCCTCCTCCTCCTGGTCCTGGCCCTGGTCTCGGTGGAGCATTGCTGACTCCTCCTGCTCCACCAAGGCACTCTCCCCAGCCTCGAGCAGGCGATCTAGTGTCCTCTCCAGCATGAACAGTATTGGCAGCACGCTATTGAGGCCAATTTGCTCACTGCTGACCATCTTGGTCGCCTGCTCGAAGGAGGACAACACTTGGCAGACCTGGTTTATCTGCCCCCACTGCGCACAGGCGATGAAAGGGAGTTGTGGTGAAGCCCTCTGAGTGCCTAGTTCCATCAGGTACTCCCTCACCGCCCTTTGCTGCTCCCACAACCTCTTCAGCATGTGGAGGGTGGAGTTCCACCGCGTCACACTGTCCACAATCAGCCTGTGAAGGGGCAGATTGTACTTCCGCTGCAATTTGGACAGGGACGCGGTAGCGGTTGGGGAGCGCCTGAAGTGGCTGGCAATCCTACGCGCCTTTGCCACAATGTCACTCAACCCTGGATAAGTGCGCAGGAACTTCTGCACCACCAGGTTGAGGACATGTGCCAGACAGGGCACGTGCGTCAGACTGCCAGCATGGAGGGCGGCGAGTAGGTTGCTGCCGTTATCGCAGACAACCATACCTGGCTGGAGCCTTCGGGGTGTCAGCCACTTCTGGACCTGAGCTTGAAGTGCTTTCAGCACTTCTTCTGCAGTGTGTCTCCGGTCCCCTAAACTAACAAGCTGGAGCACGGCCTGACAGCGCACGTGCCCCACACTTGAGTAGCTACGGGGGCGCTTGCTGGGAGGCTCAGCAGCTGCGGAGACAGTGGCTTGAGGGAGACCAGCAGTTCTCCCCTGGACACCCCGGGGCGGCACCACAAGATCGGTTGCCGACGATCCCTCACCGACGCCTCGGAGGGAAACCCAATGGGCCGTGAAGCTGATGTAGCGTCCCTGCCCATGCCTGCTGGTCCAGCCATCCATTGTCAGATGAACCCTGTCGCTGACAGCGTGATCCAGCGACAGGGTTACATTCTGAACAATGTGCTGGTGTAGGGCAGGGACACCAGTCCTGGCAAAGAAATGGCGGCTGGGGACACGCCATTGGGGTTGGGCCTGCTCCAACATCTGCCTGAAGGGGTTGCTGTCAACTATGTTGAAGGGCAGCAGATGTTGGGCAATAACCCTTGCCAGGAGCCCATTGAGGGAACGCACACGTCGGTCTCCAGGGGGGAAGGGAGTGGTGCGGTCAAAGGCGTCTGAAATCGACGCCTGGCGCCGGACGGCAGTGCGGGACACAGACGTGGAGGGTGCTGTGGAAGTAGAGGTCTGGCTGCCGGTACCAGTACCTCTACTAGAGGGAGCGGGGGGGCATGACCTGCTGGAAACAGATGAAGATGTGGCAGGGGCTGCTGTACCCTGCTCACTTGTGGTGGTGGCGCTGCTACCACCACCACGCTTCATCTCCTCATACAACGCCCAGTGGTTTATCCTGAGGTGCTGGTTCAGGGCTGTGGTACCCACCCGAGCCAAACACTTCCCTCTCTTCACCCTCACTTTACAAATCCGGCAGATGGCCACGGTAGGGTTGTCTGCCACCAGGGTAAAGAAATTCCAGACAGGTGACTTCAGCACCGCCCTCCTGTCAGATGGGGTGACGCTTACTTGCACCTGCTGGGATTCGGTGCGCACAGGTGGAGCTGCCTGCTGCTGCTGCTGCTGCTCCTCCTCCTGACACCTCCTGCTGCCATCACCAGTGGAGACCCTGACGATGGTCTCCCTGGTGGTGACCTGGCGCACCGTTTCACCAGGGTGCCTACCTTCCCCGTCGTCACTGACGTAGTGAGCCGACGCGTCAGATGGCAACCATGATGGGTCACCCTCTTCGCCCCCAGAGATGTCAGACCAAGGGCTGAGATGTGTTGGTCTGAGGGAACCACGTGACATGGAGCCTCTAGCCTGGCTCCGCTGTCCCCTCACCCACGCCTGGGTCTGACTAGGTGCTGCTGTTTCCTGCACCAAAACAGCAGCACCAGTTTGAAGGGATGTCTCTGGGATACTGCCAGCAGGTATCCCATCCTCCTCATCCATCCCTTCAAAAAGGTCCTGACCATCAGGACAGAGCTGGAGGTCTGCCTGATGCATGGCCTCCCCCAAGAGATCCCTATCACTGTCGCTGTCGAACAGTAAGATGCTGGACTCTTGGGGGCTGGGGGGGGGGTAGTACAGGCAACGGTGTAATGGTGGTACTACTGTGAGTCGGGACCGACGACTCAGTGGCACTGCTGTGCCCCATGTAGTCCACCACTACTTGAGCCTGAGATGGCAATATCGGGCGGCTGCCCGATGGGAAGAACTCCCGGATCAGGCGTACTCCCCTTGCACCCGATCCTCTACCACTAGTAGGGGCACGAGAGGTACCCCGTGCTGGCAGCGATCCAGCACTGGGAGTAACTCCCCTACCCCTACTGCCACGGCCACGGATGCCGCTCATAATTGCTGATATGTGTGTGGGGGGGTTAAACTTTATTGGGGGGGAAAATGTGAACAAAATGTGTTTTTGTGTTTTTTTTACAAGACAGGCACGCAGACAAAGACGTACACAGACAGCTACTAAACTATAAGAAAAGTAGTACACCAGACAAGGACTACAAAATTAAAGAAAAAAAAAAAAAGCACTAAACAAACACTAACTTTTTTTTTTTTTTTTTTTTTAAACACAAAACACAGACACTAAACACACACTAAGCTAAGCTAGATGAAATAAATGTACACTAACAGTGTGTACACTTACTACACAAAATTTAACTAAACTGAACACAAAACTTAGCTTTTATAAAAGCTCTTTAGGGAAAACTAAACAAAATTTGAACTGAGATGCCTATCAAATATCACTGAACAGTGAACCTGCAAGATCTGACAGTAACACAAGATGAACAAAACTTAGCTTTTAGAAAAGCTCTTTTATAAAGCTCAGATCAATATGTGTTCTGAAATCTCTTGCAAATATAACTGAACAGGGAGGATTGCAGGATCAAACAGTAACACAAATGAAAAAAACAGCACAAAACAGCACAAAACGTAGCTTTGAAAAAAGCTCTTGGGTCTATTGCTTTGAAAAAAGCAGTTGATATACTGGAAAAGATCCACTGGAATCACTAAATAGCAATGCTGGTGATGATCTAAATCAATCAAGAACAAAGACACAGGAAACCAGGAACACAGAAACAGCCTCCACACTCTATAGCCAGCTTCTGAATCTGCAATGAAATGGTGCTGGGAGTGAGCTTATATAATGTCCATGCAGGCAGGTTCCTATTGGTTGCTAACCTGTGACGAGTGTGGAAGGAGAACTCTGATTGGCTCTGATGCAAAAGGGCGGAGCAAATAATCGCGCAATATTCCTATTGCCGAATATTCGCATTGCGAATATTCGGCAATATAAAATGATCGCTTCAGCTACTCGGCCCAATGGCTCTAATCATACCAGCAATGCTTTCAGACGTCTATGGAGATCACTAGGATGTGATCTGTTTTAAAAATGAAACTGTAAAAATCGCTCTGATGCGGAAGATCGGGGCGAGGAAAATAATCGCGCGATATTGCGTTTGCCGAATAATCGCATTGCGATCTTTCTGGAAAATTCAATGAACGCTTCAGCTACTCGGCCCAGGGTCTCTAATGATACCAGCAATGCTTTTAGACGTCGATGGAGATATCTAGGATGTGATCTGATTCAAAAAAAAAATTGTAAAAAATCGAATATTCGGAATTGCGAATATTCACCGCGAATTTCGAAATATAGCGCGATTTCTCGAATATGCTATATTCGAGTCGAATATTCGCAATGCGAATATTCGTGAGCAACACTACTGCTGACGTATATTTACAGGAGGCGGTCCTTAAGTGGTTAAAGTGGATGTAAACCCTCCATACACCGAGTGAAGTGAACAGCCTCATATAATACACAGGGATGAAACAAATCTCCCTACATAGGTTTTACATGTATATTTGCTGTCTTCACATTTATATACTGTTTAGAAAGTTCAGATCGTGTAAGGAAATTTTCTCTTCCCATTTAACATGAAGTGTGATGTCTGGGCATACAGCCAAGACAGCTAAAATTACTGATTGGAAAAAAGGCACACACCCCCTCTCATCTTAGGCAGAGACTCTCATAAATGTTTTGTAACAGGGCCAGCTCCCTGGTAATCTACTGTAGCGCCCCCTTACTTTCAGTATGGGCACTACGCTAAAGTTAGTGGGGAATGGGAGAGTTACCTTGCTCCCATTCACTATTTGTTTAAATTGTGGGACTTCTGTCATTCCAGAAATGTCCACTGGGTCAGTCTGTGGTCCAGGGATGCAATGTCATCCCTGGCCAGCAGTTGGCGCCAGAGGGGTTCTGGCAGAGTAAGTTTCTCCAGCAGCCAATCAGAGGAGTTTTTCCCTTGTGGGGCGTGCTGGAGAGGAGCATACTGTATCTGTGACAGGTGTCACGTGTTCTAAAATCTTCGCGGGGTCCCCGTTCCAGGTGCGGCATCCACCTTCAGGGTGCGCGCATCCATGGACCCCGCCGGCGTGGCCCACCTGGCCATAATTGCAGACTACTTGGGACCTCATCCGGAGGCACAAGGGGACCCCAGTGACTGGCTGGTACTGACAGGTATGTTTGCTGTCATCTGGTGACCGATGCAGAAATCTACTGGGAGGATTCGCTCCATCTATCTATCTAGCTCAGTTATTGTAATTGGCCTGTGGCAGAGGCCCGAGCCGGGTCTGTGAGAGAGGCCTGTTCCTCCCAGAAATCCTAAGTGACATCTCGGCTGCCAGGTGTGTAAAAAAAGGGTCTGTCCGGGGGCACTTTACCCACTCAGTTGGAGTGGCGACGAGTTACAAATTGGTGCTATGCAGAGCAGTACTGACTGCTCTATTTAATATCCAGGCCTGATACCGCAAGGTTCTTCCTCTCTCTCTATTCATCAACTTTGCCCTTCCCAATTGATGTTGATGTTGGCCACGTTGACCTGGAAAATAAAGCATTGGAAAAACCCTTTATTCACTGTCTGGACCTTCGCTCACTGTTTGTCTCTACAATTGCACCCCTAGACAACGCCAGGGTAACTTAATAGTCCGATCCCAAATCAACCAGCGGCTCCTTCGGAGGTAGCGCTACACGTGGGGGCTCGTCCGGGATTCGGCTGTTACCGTTGGCCACCAGAAAGTGGGTGATTATTTGTTAAGGAGCGGAAAGTGTGTCCAGTGTTGTGTACTAGAACTGTCTGGCAACGAGGGGGTTAACCTCGCATCGCTAAGCTTGGGCGTACGTGCGGCCTAGCACGAGCCTGCAGCGTGTCCGGACAAGTTTTTCCAAGTGGGCGACGCCACCCTCCCCTGCGTGAGACGTGCTGGGAAATTTGCGCCAAAACGAGTAAGTAGGATACACCCAACCTCGCGCCACTCGGTGAGGCCCCGCCTACGAAGGGGCTTAGGGTGTGAAGATGCCCGCCCTTGCCCAGTCATTTGAGGGACCAGTGGCCCGGGGGCTAGCTACCCAGACCAACATGTTTGACGTTCCTTCGTTGGAGAAATCTAATGGCTCAGGCACTGCCGACCAGGAGAGCATACCTGTCTTAACCACCCGTTTATCAGAGGTAAGCGGAATGAATGAGGGTGCCACAAATTATTGCAAGCTAAGCATGGTTGGAGTACGAGTCGATACCGTACCCGGGACTGGCACTGTCAATATAGTCTATATCTGGAAAGTTACTGCTTCGGCAAAATCGGCACAAGTTCCCAAAGCCGGCGGGAGTATTTCTGATGCATCCGAGAAGGTTGACTTTAAAGCTCCAAAATTTACTTGGGGTGCTGGAAAACTCGGGCAAAAAGTTCTTACCCCACTATTTGCTGCTGTGCCTGTGTTAAGGAGAGCACCTGATTTGATCGTGTTGCCCGGGTTAGGGGACCCCAGAATGATGCCTGTATTGGCCCCGTTACAACACATTGTCATGTGCAGGGTTGCCACTGAATACGGGTATGAATACCCATATGTACCACTCTCTCTCCTATGCCGGATTGATCAGGAGAGAGGGAGATGGTGTCAGGATGCTGTGTGGAACTACGCCAAAGAAGCGTGAGTCTCCCTATGCCCTCGCTTCTGTGGGGAGGCGTTTCGAGGAATGCCTCCGAGAGTGGAGCTGAGGGCGCCATATCTACCGGGACCAAGTTGTGTTGAAGTTACCTGGGAGAAAGGATTTGATTTTCTCAGCCACTTCCACGACCGCAATGGGTACCATCGTTGTTCTACCCGACCCCCGATTTTATGGATAAAACTCTCGAGAGGGGTTTTGTTTCGGTCCGGTTATTCTGCGGAAGTTGTGGACAAGAGCGCCCACCCTATTTGAGTTTCCTGCCTCCCCAGACCCACATCTGGGGCCCCTTTTGTGTAGAACTCTTGGGGGGGGGGGGGGTTGGGTTCAGTCAGTTAGAGTGGTGACCTTGCCAACTTTCTTTACATCAACTTTGCCCTTCCCAATTGATGTTGCTGTTGGCCGTGTTGGCCTGGAAAATAAAGCATTGGAAAAACCCTTTATTCACTGTCTGGACCTTCGCTCACTGCTTGTCTCTACAATTGCACCCCTAGACAACGCCAAGGTAACTTAATAGGCCGATCCCAAATCAACCAGCGGCTCCTTCGGGGGTAGCGCTACACTACTTCAGCAACCTGCCCTGACAGAAATGTCAGGCTGCTTTTATCTGATGTGTCAGAGAATTTGTCAGGAGTTATAAGGCTGATAACAGAGGAACGGTTTAGGAGAGAGCTATGGGACTTAGCTCTTTGAAGAGAGATAAAAAATACTGCAGATATACTGTATGTGCCCAGCTCAAATTTCATGAATTGGGTTTACATCAACTTTAACAAAAAAATAGTGTTACTGTAGATAAAGTAAATATTATTCTTTTATATTTCACATTTAAAATGACATTAAGATGATTCTGGTACATCGCTATACTAAGGCCCGGATTCACAACAGAGTTACGACGGCGTATCGCCCCAATATCCATTGTGACTGAAAGTAAAAGAAAGTCCAAGATTTTGAGTTGTCATCAGAACAGGAATAGCAGGATGGTCCTCTAATGGAGACTGCCTTCTCTTTGGAGAGATTTCCTCTCACTTCCTGTTGTATCTCCATGACCAAAATTTAAGGGAAATCTCTACAATTGTACAAAGATCCTCTTCTTTATCCAAAACTGAGAAAATGGCTATAAATACAAACTGATTGAAGACCAATTGTTTAAGTTCTTACCTAAAGCCCAGTACATACAAGCTGTAAATTGGCTGGTTCAGGAGGAACCTGGAAGGAGGTTCTGCTGGAAGACCTGCATTCAATCAGTGCTTGCAGCCAATGGCATCTGTGTCTATGGACTCAGGCAGCGTGACTTGGGATCGAGCCTGTAGGTGTGCAACAATAGGAATTAGACATGGGTGCCGTCAATAAATTAGTTTTGTTTCATTCAGTTCCGTTTCGTATTAGCCGCTAATTAGTTTGATTCGTAAAATATTTGTAAAATTACGAATATTTGTTATGATGTATTTAAAAAGCATACCAAGGAAGTCAGCAGTGCTGCTGACTTCCTGGGTTTACTTTTTAAAGCGGAGTTCCACCCAAAAGTGGAACTTTCGCTTTAAGCACTCCTCGCCCCCTTACATGTCACATTTGGCATGTCATTTTTCATTGGGGGGGAGTGGGGGCTTCAGTAGGAGTGGGACTTCCTGTTCCACTTCCTACTTCCACCCAGGAACCACCTAGGTGACTCCTCCTCTTGCGTTAGGTGGCCCCTCCCTTTAGGCGATCGCCTGTCCACTCATAGAGCGCAGCGCGACTCGCGCATGCGCAGTGACTGCCCGGCCGTGATGCCGAAAGCTGTCACGGCCGGGTGCCCACACTATGAATGGATGAGCCGGCAGAGAGGAGGGCAGAGGAGCGGAGCTCCGGGCGGCCGCATCGCTGGACCGTGGAGCAGGTAAGTGTCTGTTTATTAAAAGTCAGCAGCTAAACTTTTTGTAGCTGCTGACTTTTAATAAACAGTAAAAGGCTGGAACTCCACTCCATTCATCATAATGAATGTTCGTAATTTTACCAAAAGTTAAGAAACCTAACAAAAATTCATATTCAATCCACATTGAATTTCGGACACGAATTACGAAATACAAACTAACAGGCTACAAACAAACCCGGCAGGAACTCAGCACCGAACAGGGATGGTGGGAGCCCCTCTTAATGAGCACAGCAGGGGCACAGCCCCAGGAGGAAGTCAGCACATTACAGGGATGGTGGGAGCCCCTCATAATGAGCATAATGAGTCGATAACTGCCATTGGATTGAATACGAATTTTCGTCGAATGTTCGTTAACTTTATTATGAGAGGCTCCCACCATCCCTGTGCTGTGCTGACTTCCTCCTGGGGCTGTACTGCTGCTGTGCTCATTATGAGGTGCTCCCACCATCCCTGTGCTGTGCTTATTATGAGGGGCTCCCACCATCCCTGTGCTGTGCTGACTTCCCCCTGGGGCTGTACCCCTGCTGTGCTCATTATGAGGGGCTCCCACCATTCCTGTGCTGTGCTGACTTCCTCCTGGCGCTGTACCGCTGCTGTGCTCATTATGAGGGGCTCTCACCATCCCTGTGCTGTTCTCATTATGAGGGGCTCCCACCATCCCTGTGCTGTGCTGACTTCCCCCTGGGGCTGTATCCCTGCTGTGCTCATTATGAGGGGCTACCACCATCCCTGTGCTGTGCAGACTTCCTGGGTTTGCTTATTCATCATAACAAATGTTTGTAATTGTTATGAAAAGTTAACGAACAATCGACTCGTTCTGTAAGAAATTCAGATCCAAAATCCATCAACAAAATTTGTATAGCAATTCGGATTTCGGATGCTTCTGAATGTACGAATTTTCAGAAAAAAAAACGAATCGCACATGTCTAATAGGAATCAGCTTCCTATGGTGGCACACCAAGAAGAGGAGGAACAAGGAGCTCCAATGGGGAACCCCGGAAGAGGAGGATCAAGGACCGCTATGTGCAGTTGATTTGCACAGAGCAGATAACGTATAACATGTTTGTTATTTAAAAGAAAAATACATTTTACAATCACTTTAAAGGAGTTGTAAAGGAAAATCTTTTTTTGCCTAAAATTAAAGGATCACTAAAGGATTTTTTTTTTTAGCTAAATAGCTTCCTTTACCTTACTGCAGTACTGGTTTCATGTCCTTATTGTTCGTTTTTGCTTTGAAGTAGCTGTAATTCTGCTGTGATCTCCACACTTCCTGGTTGCCCGTTTCCTTATAACCATGGTACTGTGAGCTTTTCACGGTGGTCTAAGCTGTCATTACTGTGTGTCTAAAACTCCTCAGAACCAATCAGATTCATTTTAAAAACAAAACACTGCCCTGGATTTGTTTGTTTTTGTTCTGTGTGTCTCTCTAGTTCACAGGAACATGAAACCAGTTTAAAAACGAAAGTGAAACTGCAGGCACATTATATGATTGAATTTAATCTATTTTTAAAAGGAATCAGTTAACTTTTATGTCTCTATACCCTGTAAACAGTCATTTCAGCAAAAAAAATGTTTTCCTTTAGTGACCCTTTAATGTCTGCAAGGTAGACAGACAGAATAGTGTAATGATTCTGTTAAAAAAACTAGTAAATACCTATTAAATTCCTTCATCTATATCACCTCCGGCGTTCTAGTTTCTGTTCTCTCATTCACTTCCTGGTTTGCATCGTTCGTTCATGTAAGAACTACATTTCCCAGTATGCATTGCGGCACGCCCAGTAATTCACACCTCCTTGAAGTCTCTAACACGTAGAGAGCGTCTTGCCGCACAGATGTAGTTTCCAGGAGGGGTTATATCTTCCAACTTTTTGAGATGGGAATGAGGGACACCTATCAGCAAAAGTATGCAGTCATAGGACACACCCCCTGTCACGCCCCCTTAAAGGAGAATTGTACAAAAACTAAATTGGTTAAACCCACAAGTGCTTTTTTTTTTACCACTACTATTCCTTTATATTGGCTTTTAGAGTTTACAAATGCAGCAATTTAGAAATTAGATGAAAGGTTTAGCACTGGGAAACACTTTTTGATAAATAAAAAGTGCATTTTATATACAACTATATAGATCAGACCAAAATGACAAATGGGGAGGAATGAGGGACAGAGGGACACTGCTCTAAATCAGGGACAGTCCCTCAAAATCAGGGACAGTTGGAAGGTATGGGTGAGCACGTCACTGACCACCGCAGTAAAGCCTCCCGTCACGGTGGTCAGTAAAATCAGACAAGCAGGAAGTGAACAGAACAGAGAAGAAATAGAGCAACTTCTGAGCAAAAACGAACAATGAGGAAGTGAAGAGGAATGTCTGCAGGTAAAGGATGCTTATTATGAAAAAAAAATAAAAAATCCTTTACAACCCCTTTAAGCTAAAAAATGTCTGGTTCTTGTTATTGCATCTGTGAAGGTGTAATTGGTTTCAGAGCATATACACTTTTAAATGGTTTCGTCAAAGGTATACACGTTCTTTCTTTCTACCTTGAGTGTACAGTTTAGCTATTCAGACTATTAGAAAGGCAGTGTTTCTAAAAAACATTTTTCTACCATTCATTGAAGCTGTGAAATGGCAGACTGTGAGTCACGGACAAGGATCTATGAAAATAATTATTCCCCAGTAGGCAGTCCTGAGCTCTCCCCATCTGGGTCAGAGGCCAGAGGTAAAGACTTAATGACAACATGCAGAGCAAACAAGAAGAGGAAAGCAGGAAGCCAGTATTTCAGGGGTCAGAGGTGTTAACACACTAAGCACAGGAAGGGTAGGCAGATGGATAAATAATAAGTGAAAGTGTGCTGAAGAATGTAGGAGAGAGAAGAGTTTTGACTAATAGCGAGTAGGCTCCTCTTACACAAATAAGCACATTACCTACATTTTTGCAAAATAGCTAAATATCATATGGCCAACATTTTACAGATTTGCATAAATCTTTTAAAAAATGTATCAATCTTAAAATATATCCTTCTTTTTTCCTTCCTATTGAGTCAAATTCAAGGCTCCCTCTTGGCAAATCCACAATTATCTATGGGGCTTACTTATATAGAAAAAGCGTATACATTTTTTTTTTATTGTGACAGCAAGTTAGGGAAGAAGGTCCCCGGATCCCTGTCCCTACAGGCAGTCTCTAAAAATGGATGGAACATGTAACATGTTCCCAAAGGTCAACTTATTCTTTAAAGCAGACCTTCACCCTAAGACCCCTTTCACATGACTCAGATTCTGTTGGGATCAGCAGGGGATCTGTGAGCTGGTACTCTGAGGCCTCGTACACACGACTGGATCTATCCGCTGGGATTTATCCGCAGATCAGTTCCAGCGGATAGATCAGGTGGTGTGTACGTCCGAGCGGACATTTATCGGCGGAAAAAATTCCAGCCGACGGATTTCCAGCGGATAAAAATTTCTTAGCATGCTAAGAAATCTATCCGCTAGAATCCTGTCCAGCGGATTGATCCGGTGGTCTGTACAGACTCACCGGATCAATCCGTCCGCTCCTCTCCCTCGCATGCGTCGTAATGATTCGACGCATGCGTGGAAGTCTTTATCTTCCAGCGTCGTGCACGTCGCCGCGTCATCATCGCGGCGACGGCACGACACGTCACCGCAGATGGATTCCGCACGGATTTCGTGTGTACGGGGCCTTATGATTGGAGCAGAGTAGGCAGATGATACATACTGTATGTGTCAACTCAGTATCTGCAGAGTGGACATGGGCCTAGCACCCTTTTTTGGTCGTCTGGGAGTAAACAGAGTCCGATGCCTTTTTACACCTGGCAACCAAGGCCTAAATGGAAGAGGTCTTGTTTTTTTTTTAGCAGACATGAACGCATACAGAGGTAGGTGGGTATAAATGGACAAAAGTCCATTTCCACCTGCCTGTCCATGGGGATGATTGGACCTTTAGATCAGGTCTGTCTGAAAAAATGTCAGGGCCCCTTAGCTATTTAAGAACTGCCAGATGGTGGGAGCCTTTGCCGGTGCGGACCTTTTTTTCTTCGGGTTAGCAGCATCCACCGTGATTGATGCTCGTTCGCCCCCCCCTTCTCGACCTGCTGGGCTGCAATTTGTTAGAAATTAATAAACTAAACTAAACGAATTTGTGAAAAAAATCCACCAAACAAAATGAGTAACCTAATGAATTTATCCGAAACAAAACAAAATACATTTTTCCATTCTGCATATGTCTATTAGATACCTGTAGCCAGATTCAGAGAGAGTTACGCCGGCGTATCAGTAGATACGCCGTCGTAACTCTGAATCTGTGCCGTTGTAAATTTAAGTGTATTCTCAAATTGAGATACACTTAAATCCAGCTAAGATACGACCGCGGGCGGCCGCTAGGGGCGTGTATGCTGATTTACGCCTAGAATGCGTAAATCAGCGAGATACGCCTATTCACGAACGTACACTTGCCCGTCGCAGTAAAGATACGCCGTTTACGTAAGGCGTTTTCAGGCCTAAAGATATTCCACCAAAAAGATGGCACAGCCAATGTTAAGTACGGACGTCGGAACCGCGTCGAATTTAAATTTTTTTACGTTGTTTGTGTAAGTCGTCCGTTCGTTAAAAACGTCAATCACGTCAGGTCACGATTTATTAGCATAAAACAATACTAAAAATAACTCAAATGCATCTACATAAACAAAATATGCTTTCAAATGAATAAAAAGCAGGTATATAAATATACATTTATGTAATGCGAGGCTTTCTCACTGATGTGGAGCAGGGGAGGGCTGGCAGGGGGGGCAGAGTGGAAATCTCCCCCCGGGCTGGTGACACTATGCACAGCCACCGACCGCCACTACCAAATGCTGTTTTTGCAGAGCAGGAATATGCCTGCTGGAGCTCTGTTACCACAGGTCACGGCCGCTGCTTACCTCCCACTGTGCAGCCGTGCCTGTGTCCGCTCCAAGTTAGATGGCTGCAGAGCTGACCTATGTCTCATCTCACACATAGCTCAGCCTCCGTGCACACCAGTGCTGACATCCCCTTCTCTATCTGCACAGACACGAGGAGAGATAGAGCTCATATGCTCCTCCTCCTTCTGAGTCTGCCCTGCCCACACTCCCTGGGCATGTGTGGGCACTGGACAGGAAGCTTGAACCCAAAAAAGCATCAGACAGCCTGCCTGCGCCTCAGCCTCCATCCTGGTAAGCTCACCCTCTCTAGTCTCTCCTGCCTCCCAGTGTATAAAAAGGGGTGCTCTGTGGACTTTGTTAAAGGGGGGGGGCAGACTTTGGTGAGCAGAGACCCTCTTTACACAATAGTCCACAGCATGCACTCTTAAATCAAGTTTCCCAGAACACCCCTTACATCGGACTCTGATGTAAGGGGAGGCTCAATGCGGACTCTGATGTAGGGGGAGGCTCTGTGCGGACTCTGATGTAAGGGGGGCCTCTGTGCAGACTCTGATGTAAGGGGGCCATTGTGTAGACTCTGATGTAAGGGGGGCCTCTGTGCAGACTCTGATGTAAGGGGGGCCTCTGTGCGGACTCTGATGTAAGGGGGGGCCTCTGTGCGGACTCTGATGTAAGGGGGCCTCTGTGCGGACTGTTTTCCTCGATCCATCACTTTTCCACGCTCTATTGGCCACTTGACTGGACTTGCCCCCCAGGCCTAAGGCTGCCAGCCCTCCCCTGATGTGGAGTGTCGTGCTCGCCCCCTCCTTTGGACTACAGGAGAGTCAGGACGCTCTCTACGTTGCAGATAAAGGAGCTGTGTGTTAGTGGGCGTCCTGACTCTCCTGTAGTCCAAGGGAGGGGCGAGCACGACACTTTACACCAGGAAGAAAGCCTTGCATCACTGTGTGTAGTTACAGACAGAAGAACAGGAAGTGAGGATTTCTCAGAAGAAATAAGGACATTTAAAAGCAAAATCGAAGGATGAGGTAAGTGAAGGAGGACTGTACTAAGGTAAGCTATTTAGGAAAAAAAATGTACCTTTACAACCCCTTTAATAGCTACAATTACATCACTAAATTGTAATGATAACTGAAAAGTTACATTAAGGTCTCTTTCACACTGAGGAGTCTTTCAGGCGGTTTTGCGCAAAAAATATCGCCTAAATACTGCTTGAAAAACTCCTGTCCAGCATTCTCAATGTGAAAGCCTGAGGGCAAGCAGCATCTTTAGAGCGGTGAGAGGAGCGATGTGTATACCGCTCCTTCCCATTTAAAACAATGGGAAACCGTGGTAATACCGCCCACAATGCGGGCGGTATTAACCCTTTTTCGGCCGCTAGCGGGGGTTAATACCACACCGCTAGTGGCCGAATCCCGCGGCAATTCCGATGGAATAGCGCCGCTATTTTTAGCGGTTCTATTTCGCCACCGCACCTCCTGCCCCAGTGTGAAGGGGGCCTTAGGAATACTCGGTTCTGTATACCGTATTTATCAGCGTATAACATGCACAGGTGTATAACACGCACCCTAACTTTAAGAGGGAAGTTTCAGGGAAAAAACTTTCCATAGCCCCCTGCGTATAACACACAGGCACAGTTTACCCTCTATTTTCAGGGTAAAAAAGTGAGTTTTATATGCCAATAAATACAGTACTTAACGAGAGAAGTATAGTTATGATTGCTTGTTTTTAGTTTTTGTAATTTATTCTTTTCATTGTATTGCACAAATATGAACGGTACTATTATTATGACTTTTGTAATGCCTTATGAAAACACAATAAAATATTCAAACAGAAAAAGTCCTGCAAGCAGCATCTTTCAGGTGGGCACCTCTGCCGAAGCACCTGCAGATTGCTTTGGCAGCGGCACTTTGCAGGTGCTATTAAACCTTTTTTTCCGGCCGCTAGCGGGGGTTAAAAGCACTCCGCTAGCGGACGAAAAGTGCCACTATTGCAGCGGTAAAACGCTGCAATAGCGGTAAAGCGCTTTGCCGATAACGTCCCCCCAAACCAGTGTGAAAGTAGCCTAAATAAACAGTACTACACTAGTGTGCTCTTTTCCTTATTTGTTTGGATAGATTCTATTCCACCACCCAGTGGATCAACAGGAGAGCTGCAGCGCACTTTTTGACAAAAAAAAAAAATACATTCACCAAACACAAAGTGAGCAATGAAGTTTTTATTAATTTAGTATTGTTATTGTTTATGATTAATTAACTATTAATTTATTTTAATCTATTTATTTATTTATTTGCTTTAGTGGGGTACAACATTTTACATATATTTAGATGATATATATATATATATATATATATATATATATATATATATATATATATATATACTGTAGATCAGGGGTCTCAAAGTACCGGCCCGCGGACCGGTTTTAAATGGCCCGCAGGCAGGGCGGGTGCACGGAAGTGTAGATCGAGGTGCATGAAGAGTAGCGCAGGAAGCGTCTGTCATAAGTTCACTTGTCTCTCATGTCACACTGCTACTCTATGGCGGCCCCTCCTCTCCTCTCGTCCATCCCCATTTGCTTGTGACATCATCTGAGATGGACGAGAAGAGAGGGGGGGGGCTGCCGGGGAGTAGCAGCGTGACATGAGAGACAAGTGAACTTATGACAGACGCTTCCTGCGCTACTCTGCCTTTGAAGAAAACAACAAGTAAATGCTGACCTGTGCCCTGATTGTGCCCTAATGTGCTCTCATGTGCCCTGATGTGCTTTCATGTGCCCTGATGTGCTCTCATGTGCCCTGATGTGCTTTCATGTGCCGTGATGTGCTCCCATGTGCCCTAATGTGCTCTCATGTGCCCTGATGTGCTTTCATGCGCCCTGATGTGCTTTCATGTGCCCTGATTGTGCCCTAATGTGCTCTCATGTGCCCTGATGTGCTTTCATGTGCCCTGATGTGCTCTCATGTGCCCTGATGTGCTCTCATGTGCCCTGATGTGCCCTCATGTGCCCTGATGTGCTCCCATGTGCCCTGATGTGCTCCCATGTGCCCTGATGTGCTCCCATGTGCCCTGATGTGCTCTCATGTGCCCTGATGTGCCCCATGTACCCTCATGTGCCCCAATGTGCCATGTGCCCTCATGTGCCCCATGTACCCTCATGTGCCTCATGTACCCTGATGTGCTGGGCTCTGTACATCAGGGTACCCTGTGCCCTGTACCCTGATGTGCCATGTCCTGATGTGCTGTGCCTCATGTGCCCTGATGTGCTCTCATGTGCCACATGTTCCCTGATTGTGCCCTGATGTGCCCCATGTGCCCTGATGTGCCCTGGTGTGCTCGTATGTGCCCTGATATGCCCCATGTGCTCTGATTGTGCCCTGATGTGGCCCATGTACCCTGATGTGCCATGGGGCACATGAGAGCACATCAGGGCACAATCAGGGAACATGGGGCACACCAGGGAACATGGGGCACATAGCACATCAGGGCACATGGGGCAGAGCACATCAGGACAGGGCACATGGCACATCAGTGTACAGGACATGGCACATCAGGGCACAGCACATCAGGACAGGGCACATGGCACATCAGGGTACAGGGCACATGAAACAGCACATCAGGGTACAAAGCCCAGCACATCAGGGCACATGGCACATCAGGGTACAGGGCACATGAAACAGCACATCAGGGTACAAAGTCCAGCACATCAGAGTACATGGGGTACCCTGATGTGCTGGGCTTTGTACCCTGATGTGCTGTTTCATGTGCCCTGTACCCTGATGTGCCATGTGCCCTGCCCTGATGTGCCATGTCCTGTACCCTGATGTGCCATGTGCCCTGTCCTGATGTGCTGTGCCCTGATGTGCTCTTATGTGCCCCATGTTCCCTGGTGTGCACCATGTTCCCTGATTGTGCCCTGATATGCTCTCATGTGCCCCATGTGCCCTGGTGTGCTTGTATGTGCCCCATGTGCCCTGATATGCCCCATGTGCTCTGATTGTGCCCCATGTACCCTGATGTGGCCCATGCACCCTGATGTGCCATGTGCCCCATGTACCCTGATGTGCTGGGCTTTGTACCCTGATGTGCTGTTTCATGTGCCCTGTACCCTGATGTGCCATGTGCCCTGTCCTGATGTGCCATGTCCTGCACTGTGCCATGTGCCCTGTCCTGATATGCCCTGCCCTAATGTGCCGTGCACCCTGATGTGGCCTGTTGTGCTGTACCCCTATGTGCTGTGCTCTGATGTGCTGGGCTTTGTACCCTGATGTGCTGGGCTTTGTACCCTGATGTGCTGGGCTTTGTACCCTGATGTGCGCTGTGCACTCATGTGCGCTGTGCCCTGATGTGCTGTACCCTGATGGTGAGTGGTCAGTGTGTAGTGTAGTGGTCAGTGTGCAGTGTAGTGGTCAGGGTTAATAATGCGTTCGCCGACACCAGTACTGTTTTTGAAGTTTGAAAGTTTGCAATGCGGCCCCCCATGGGATATGGAAACTTGTCTTGTAGCCCTCAGGTAATTTGAGTTTGAGACCCCTGCTGTAGCTATATATACAGATATATCTATCTATATATATATATATATATATATATATATCTCTCTCTCTCTCTCTCTCTCTCTCTATCTATCTATCTATCTATCTATCTATCTATCTATCTATCTATCTATCTATATATATATATATATATATATATATATATATATATATATATATCTATCTATATATATATATATATATATATATATATATATATATATATATATATATATATATATATATTGTGGTTGGTGCCAGCAGCTTAGTTTTATAGAAGTATGATTGACACAAGGTAACATATCAAGACAATCTATGAGATTATAATTTACATCTTAACCTACCTGTTGCTACTTTTATTTTATAGTTTTCTTTTAGCTACAGGTTCATTTCAAAGGAAACCTGTACTGATAGAAATATGTAGGCTGCCATTGCTAAACTGAAAATGCAAGTTGTCTGGCTGTCTTCAATGGTTTTAATATTTAATTGACCACTGACTTGGGACAATTATGCAGACTTGAATCAAAACTACGCAAAGAGGATTTTATTTTTTGTATTTGTATTTTCTTTAGTATAGGTTTTCTATAGTAAAAGGGCTCTCATCTACCACTAGAGGGCAGTAGAAAACTATTTCTTATGTACCATCATGCACATGAACCCAGAAGTTTAAAAGTTCAGTTACATGCCAAGGGTTTTCAATCTTTTCAATACAAGGGCCACATTGCACATTTTTTTAAATCAAATGTAAAAATCAGTTTTTATAAATTAATGAAAAAAAAATAATATTATGAACACGCTCCCAGAAATAACTTCACATTAGAAGTTCCCCCTTTACCATCCAAAGCCCCCATCACATCATGGGTCCCTATTTTGTGTTAGATGATTGCATCACATCAGAATCTCCCCTTTCACATCAGAAGCCCCTTCTTTCACATCAAAGTACCCCCTCACATCAGAAGCCCCATTTTGTATCGGAGCCCTCCTCATCCCTGTCCCAACACAACCCCCCCTTTCCCCCCCCATCACATCAGAAATGCTGTAAGCTTGGTAAAATCTTGACGCAGACCAGATTGAGGCCCGGGGGCCGTAGTTTGGAGACCCCTGACCTACAGAAAGATAAATATATGCACGCTAATGTAATTTTTTTATTTTACAAAACATGAGTATGTACTGAATTAAACACACCTAAAGCATATCTAAACCTAAAAAAAACTGTTTTGTATATTAACAGTTCAAGCACACTGCATTTCTGGCAAGATCAATGGCAATGTACTTACTGCAAATGTTCTTAGCCTAAAAAACTAAATGAATGCAGCAATCACATGTAGGGGCTGTTAAAGGAGAAATATAACCAAAGCTCTTTAGGCCCTACTCATACCTCCCAAATTTCTGAGATGGGAATGAGGGACACCTATCACCAAAAGTATGCAGGCATAGGACACACCCTTGCCACGCCCCCTTAAAGGAGAATTGTGCAAAAAATAAGATTGGTTAAATCCACAAGGGCTGAAGCCCGCTGTCAGCTGAGGTCACAGAGCTGGTCCAGGCCCTGCAGGGATTGTGACAATAATGTCCTGATTCACCCAGATGCCTGACCAACAACTGGCTTAGCCTCTTAGTGTGTGGCTAAGCCAGTCGCTACTCGCCCCCTCCACAGCCTGGTGCTCCAGTGAGCACCGAAGGGGCACAGCACAGAGTGGTGACAGTGACTACTCTGTGCTCAGAGCATACCTGAGAACTGAGCGATCAGCGGTCTTTGATCGCTCAGTTCTTGGTGTAGAGCCAGTGAGGGGAAGCTCCAGCAATGGATCAATGCTGCAGTCATCAAGATGAGCATGAATCAAGGACATGCAGTCAGGGGAGGCAGGTGAGGCAGAGCCTGCAATGAACAAAAAATCTAAATCAAGCTTCGAGGGTCGTAACTCAGTGACCTGAGGTCACAAAATTTGGGGTTCCTACGACCTATGGTTGTGGAGATACGGGGCTCCTTGCACAGCCTGTCAGAAGCTACATACAGAGTGGCCAGTTTAAATATAAGCTGGCACACTGTTTACAGCAGACTGAGAGGTTGAGCTCACAGTGCCTCTCCTCACTTCTTGTCAGAGGCACTGAGATTAAAGGACAGCTTGGAGTCTTGGACCAAAAGCTGTCCAATAAAAATGCTGCAGTGGAGGCACGCCTCTCACTGCAGTGTCATTCATGAATGTTTATTTTTTACAGCTAAAGTTTAGGTATAACTTCTCATGCATATCTTATACATTAACAATCCCTGTGTGAGCTACAAATCACTGGTTGTTACTACTACAGTGATGCTGTCTTCTCTGACCATTGCAGAGTAACTGCCATTCTGCAGATTAACCACAGGGGGTCGCTCAGTCAGCACTGACACTATTCTAATCGTTATTGGGGAGTGTAGAAAATTTGAAGGAGCGGGTTGGAGAAGTTTTCTTGAATTAGCTCATTTCGAACAGTATACTGTATGTGATTTTGATTCCCAAATGTGCTCCTTCATAGTTACCCTGTCACACGGGCTTCCATTGGAGATTCATCATTGCCACTGTAGTGGTTTGAGCTTTGGAGCTGGTCTGGTTCTTGTGAAACAATACAGCTCTAGCTTGTGAACCAAAATAAAACCATTATTTTTTCATGGACTAAGGATTGTCGGGAGTTTAGAAATTAGAGTCCTTTCAGTCCATATTGAATCCAGAAAAGGGGTTGCTACTCCAATATTATTTACACATAAAAATGTCTTGCACAGTATAACAAACTTGCGTGTAATGGATTCTGGCATCTTGGTTTGCACTCATAGGTGTGCACAGCCTATGGCATTAGGGTGTGCACCCCAAAGCTCAAACACATGCTACCAATCACTCACTGTGTCCATTTGGGAAGGGGCTTTTAAATGACATATTTACCATCCCCCTTCCTCCACTTATTGCAAAACATTCCCCCCTGTGTGTGCCTGCAGCAGAGGAAAGGATGGGGGAGCAGGGCAGTGAGGTGAATCTGTGCTGCACAGGGTGTTTAGGGTGTGCCTGGGCACACCTGGCACACCCTGTGCGCATGCCTAGGTTCGCATTATACAACGCTGTATCACTTTCCTATTCAAGCCGGGAGCAAGAAAAACAAAATTGGCACAGGCTGATGGCTGCTACTGAAGGTATGTCCCCTAGAGGTATGAACACCATACCTGGGAGCCATTTTACCTATCAAGCAAAATTGTATTCTGTCCATCCAGTCTTAAGATTTACACAATTCTTGGCACAGCTCAGTCTGGCAGGACAGGCGACCTATTTTTTCTCTTCATTGGAAAAATAGCATTTACAGGACTTGTCCCTTCCCCAGCTTGTGACTGGACAGTGAAAAAGAAAAGCAGCAGATTGATGAATATTATGTAGTGCTACCCCCTCAGGAGCCGCTGATTGTTGTTGGGATCGGCATATTAAGTTACCTCTAAGGCCTTGTACAGACGGGCAAACATGTACGATTAAAACGGTCCGCCGGACCGTTTTCAGCATACATGTCTGCCCGGGGATTTCTGTATGATGGCTGTACACACCATCATACAGAAATCCACGCGTACTCGATACGCGGCGACGAGGCCGCGCCGTTGCCACGACGATGATGTGGCGACGTGCGCGGCCCTGCCAGTTCAATGCTTCCACGCATGCGTCAAAGTCATTCGACGCATGCGAGGGATGGCGGCCGCTTAGACATGTACGGTAGGTCTGTACAGACGACCGAACATGTCCGACGGGCAGGATTCCAGCGGGCATGTTTTAAAACATGTTCAGAAATATTTGCCCGCTGGAAAAAGGCCCGGCGGGCAAATGTACGCTGGAATCCTGTCCGCTCGTGCCTACACACGACCGAACATGTCGGGTGACAGTTGAAGTGTACCTGTCAATGTCCCGGTCACCAGATCCCCGATGGTTCGTTCAAGCCCTATTGGACAACTCGCCTCCGAGTTCTCCTCAAAACAACCCCCCCACCAAACGGCATACAGCCTGGGACCTCCTCAATAGAGTTGGAGACCCAGTAAATCACTGGGGTCCCTTTCAGCAACACAGAGCTCCGCATAGCATGCGACTCCGTCCTGGTAGGCCATATCGCCGGGGTCTGTTGGATGCGCACACCCTAAAGGTGGGTGCCGCACCTGGAACCCGCGAAGAACCACAGAAAATGGCGTCTGCCACAGATATACTCTCCCCCAGCATGCCTCGCAAGGGAAAACCTCCTCTAATTGGCTGCTAGGGAAAAGTGGCTCTGCCAGAACCCCTCTAGCGCCAACTGTCGCCCAGGGGTGGAATCGGCACCCCTGGAGCGCAGACTGACCCACAGGACAGTTCAGGAATGACAGCAGCCCAAATTTAGCAAATTGTGAATGGGAGCAAAATAACTCTCCCATTCCCCACTAACTCCAGCGTAGTACCCATACTGAAAGTAAAGGGGGCGCTACAATTATTATTTCTCATTCTGCTCTCTCCTGCCAACTATCAGTATGTTCCTTGTTTGCACATGAGCATTGCAGCACAACTGATTGGATCATTTTGCTTTTTCTCACAGCTGTACAGGGATTTGCAAGTTGATTCCAGCTCAAATGAAGTACCTTCACTACTTTTTTTTTTTTTTTACCTTAAAGCGGAGGTTCACCCAAAATCACAACTATATTGTAACACAACTGCTGCAATATGTGTATCATCAAAAGGCACAACATTTTTTTTTTTTTTACATAAGTAAATACCTTGTATTTGCCTTTCATAAAGTGACTTCCGGGATTCCCCTCCCGCAGGAGTAGGCGTTTCCAAGTCTTTTCCCGGCGCTGCAATGCAATGTGGGACTTTTTGGGAGCACAGTGCTGCAGCTCTATTCCCGTAGTGAGCCGTGTCATGTTTATTTAGATTTGTGCATACCATCACAACGGGGGCGTGAACTCTCAATGACGCCGCCCGTTTGTAATGGCAACCTTTTAGTTTACGGCGCTAGCGCAGGCGTGAGAATAAGTGGTGAATGCTGGGAGCTTAACATTCACCGCTTCCAGGAAATGATTGCTTGTGGGCTTCACAATGCCCACAACCAAAATGGAAACTCCTGGGAATGGATTTTAAAACTCCTTCTTTACGAGGAAAACAGACAATGGATACTTGCAGGGACTAACCAAGTGAGTGCACCTTAGTATTGGTAAACCCCATTGAATGCAGAAAAATAAATAAAAAGTTTGGCCGCGGAACCCCCGCTTTAAAGTGTTACTAAACCGATGACCCTGCATTCACAATATCTGGTCTTCCTCCCACAGTACACAGAACATGGAAATGCAATTATTTTTGTAAATATAAACAGCTAAATACCTTTTCTTATCAGTCTTGTGTCTACTATCAGTGTCTGATTAAAGCTTGTAGGAGGAGTTTTCATTCTCCTCTGACTGTCCTTTGAAGATGCATGTCCCTGACCCTCTGTCTGGACAATGCTGATTGGCCCTGTGCTGATCACATGCACCCCCCCCCCCCCCAAAAAAAATCTCTAGCAATAAACACCAAACTGAGCATGTGCAGAGTTCCTTCAAAGCTGTGTACAATCAGGAGATGGATTGGGGACTGTGGAAGAAGGAGAGGATCAGAGAAGGCAGGATCAAACAGCCTTTGTACACAATACACAGGATTAACCCCTTAGGTTCCACAGTGAGTATAACAAGCATGCTTTACTGCATATGCAGACTAATTTTACTGTTGTGGGTTTAGTAACACTTTAATGCATTCTTTGCATTAAGGCAAAAAAAACTTCAGTATGCAGTTCAGCCCTCATATTCTTACTTGAGCTGATATCAATCCAGCACTGAGCCAAGAACAGCACGTCTCTCTCTCTCCCCATTGGACAGACAAGCAGCCATTGGCTCCTGCTGTTGTCAAGTACAGGTAGTGAGCAGAAAGCGGGGGGCAGGACCGAGCATTGACACACAGAGCTCAGCTCAGGATCCGTCCCACACGAGTGGTCCCATAGCAAGCAGATTGCTATGGGGTGCACTCCGCAGAGGAGCCAGGAGTTCCGGCAGAGGACCCCAGAAGAGGAGGATTGCTCTGCAAGGGTTGCTCTGTGCAAAACCTCTGCACAGAGCAGGTAAATATAACATGTTTGTTATAAAAAGAAAAAATAGGTTTACAATCAATTTTATGAATTAGAATTATAGCCAAAACTTTTTTTTACATCATGGATAAGGGATGGCTATAACTCCTGGGGAGATTTACCTTAACTTCCTGTTGCATAGCCAAATCAGGAAGTCAGAGGAATCTCTTGTTGTCACCAAGGTCACCAGAACTATTGTTGGAGGAGTTCCCCTTTATTCCTGTTCTAATGAAAACCCCAAATTTGAGATTTTATTTCACTTTTACTCTTGGTGATAACAGTTAAAGGGTCACTAAAGGATTTTTTCTGTTGCTAAATAGCTTCCTTTACCTTACTGCAGTCCTGGTTTCATGTCCCCATTGTTCGTTTTTGCTTTGATGTTGCTGTAATTCCTCTCTGTTCTGGACACTTCCTGGTTGTCTGTTTCCCGATTACCACAGTACTGGGAGATTTCTCACTGTGGTGACTAATCAAGGAGGTGTGTCTGAAACCCCTCAGCACCAATTCAGTTTCGTTTTGCAAAACCTTCACTGCCCTCTATTGGCTCTTTGTCTCTGTACATCAGAGAACCAGGAAACAACAGCAAAAACTAAACTAAACTGCAGGTACATTATATGATTGATTTTTATCTATTTTTAAAAAAAGAAATCAGTTAACTATTATTCTGAATCGGCTGCAAAGGCTATGAATGTGGTTTTCAGTAGCACATGGAGCTCATTGCCCTGAAGAGATTGTTCATCCCAAATCACCTTTCCAGATAGCTTACTCAGTCACAACTCACATGAAAGAAGATCTGGCGATGTTTATTCGTCGTATGATCCGTAGAATGCAAGTTACAACAGGTAAAAGAACGATTCTTCCATGCAGGTAGAAGAAACATACAGGTCACATGAATTACAGCATTAAAATGACTGATACAGAAAAAGAGGGGGAGGAGACTGAGCAGCATGGAAACTACGGAATGCCACAAGAGACAAACTAGATAGACATTAAAGAGACAGTACATAATAAAAATAATATCATGTAACATGACACTCCCCGCCTGAAATCTTTAGATTTCAAAGTCTATTACATATATAAAGATAAGTCCAACTTGAACCTGTAGGGGAAGAAACGTTAAAGGTAAAACTGGTGTGTAAACCATAGATACGAGATACCCGCAAACACAAGAAGGTATGCAGTAAATGAACAATGAAACATGACGTCCAAAAAGAGATGGCTTGAGTCCTGTAGTCTATCGTTTATAATCGTGGGACTTCAACAGTAGCACAGTCAATAGTGATAGTGATATTCTCCCCGCCATAGCAGGTATAGCCGGTACTCCTGCCTAAGTCACTCACTTGGGAGAAGAAGCACCAATTCCGTGATTGGTCGTGAGAAAGTCCGAGCAGAACCTCCTTTAGTTATCTTAATTTCAACCTTTCGAACCTTTCCGTCATCGCTTGGCATTACGCTTGTTACAAGACCCATAGGCCACTCATTGCGACAGACTTCTCTATCTTTCAGAAGAACAAGGTCTCCTACTTTGAGGTTAGGCTTGGGTGTTTGCCATTTGTAACGGCTTTGAAGGGTATGCAGGTACTCCTTTCTCCAGCGGTGCCAAAACACATTGGCTAGGTGTTGCACCCGTTTCCATTGACGCCTATAGATATCCTTCGGGTCAATCTCGGCAGAAGATATCACGGTAGTTCCAACCTTCTGAGTAAGGAGTGTGGCTGGGGTAAGGATCATTGGAGCATCAGGATCGGAAGATACTGGTACTAGAGGCCTTGCATTAATGATGGCGGATACTTCTGAGAGAAAGGTACTCAAAGTCTCATGAGTCAATAGTGAAGACTTGTGGTCCTGCAACATGGAATCGAGAATTCTTCGAGCGATTCCAATCATTGGCTCCCAGGATCCTCCCATATGCGAAGAATGTGGTGAATTAAACAGCCAAGTACATCCATTGTTTGCTAAGAAATTGTCTAGTTGAAGTTCTTTACAGGCTCCAACGAAGTTGGTACCACAGTCGGATCTTAGCTGTTTGACAGGTCCTCGGATGGAGAAGAATCTTCGTAAAGCGTTGATGAAACAAGACGAATCCATTGACTCGATCACCTCGATATGTACAGCTCGTACGCTGAGACAGGTAAACAACACAGCCCACAGTCCACGGACCAAATACATCAACTCCAACGTAGGTGAAGGGTGGATCTGTACTTAGGCGATCAAATGGCAGGCTTGCCATTTGTTGTAGTTGGTGTCTACCTCTTAACTTGCGACACTTGACACATTTAAAAAGCAGGGAAGAAACACATCTCTTCATTCCAACAATCCACAAGCCAGCTGACCTGATAGCGCCTTCTGTAAATTGTCGGCCTTGGTGTTGTATTAGTTCGTGATGGTGCCGTATTAGAAGAGTGGCAATGTGGTGCTGACCTGGTATGATGACGGGGTTTTGTTCCTTGCTGCACAGGTCAGATTTCTCTATTCGACCTCCAACTCGTAGCAACTGATTGTCATCGACTACAGGGTTCAGATTAAATAGTGAACTACCCTTTGATAGAGGTATTCCACCTTTGAATCTGTGCAACTCTTCCATGTACACTTCTTGTTGTACACAGCGAATGATAACCCTTTCCGCCTGCTCAATTTCCGTTGCAGTAGGGAGGTTGGTACAGATATGCCAGCCATGACATTCTGAAGTTGAGCTCCTTTTAAAACAATGGGCAATGTGTATCAAATAAGCAACAGCCCTAACAGCTGATGACCAGGTTGAGAAACGTTCAAAACGATGCGACTTTAGTTTTTGTTCTGAACTCGCAGAGGTACACAGTGTGGTGTACATAGACCTGATTTCTTTATCATCGTCAGGATGTACCAGTTCATAGGTAGTGTCCGTGGAAATTGAGTAGGAGTTTTCAGAAAGAAATCTTGGAGGCGACAGCCACAAGCAGTCGAGGAGAGCTACTGGAGATATAGCTCTTGTCCCACAATCGGCAGGATTAAGGTCAGTGGGAATATGATGCCATTGCTTTGGCAAGGAGAACCTTCTGATACGTTCTACTCTATTGCTGACGTACACGTAAAATTGTTTAGTTTGGTTGTAAATGTAACCAAGCACTATCTTGCTGTCTGTGTAAAATGTGAAGGAATCAATGTTAATGTCCATTTCACTCTTTATGACTTCAGCTATTTCCACTGCTAGCACAGCTGCACAAAGTTCAAGTCTGGGTATGGTATGTGCGGGTTTTGGTGTTAGCTTTGTCTTGCCTAGAACAAAGTTGCAGTGTATGTCTCCATTAACTCCTGAGGTCTTCAAATAGGCCACTGCAGCTATAGCTTCAACTGATGCATCAGAGAAAATATGGATTTCCCTCTGGACAGCGGCTGAGATGGAGACTGGGGCATAGCAACGTGGAATTTGGAGCTGTTCTAATGTCTTCAGAGAACCTCTCCATTTCTCCCATCTTTGTTGTTTCTCAATAGGTAACGGAGTGTCCCAATCTATGTTATCAGTAGTAAGCTGTCTTAATAACATCTTACCTTGGATGGTGACTGGGGCTATAAATCCCAGTGGGTCGTAGATGCTGTTCACTACAGACAAGACTCCTCTCTTGGTGAAGGGTTTGTCACAGGTTGACACCTGGAAGGTGAATGTGTCTACTTTGATGTTCCACAGCAGACCTAGACTTCTCTGCATAGGGGGTGTGTCTGACCCAAGGTCAAGGTCTTTCACACTGGCAGCATAGTCCTCAGGGTGAAATGCATTCATTAGCTCTTGGCTGTTAGATATAATTTTGTGAAGTCTCAAGTTTGCTACAGCTAGCATCTCCTTTGTTCTGGTAAGAAGATTAATTGCTTCTTTAGCAGTAGGAAAGGATTTGAGCCCGTCATCTACGTAAAAGTTCCTTTCAACAAATTGACGAGCATCGGATCCATACTCAGCTTCTCCAAGCTGAGCTGTCTTTTTTAGTCCATAGATTGCTACAGCTGGGGAAGGGCTGTTCCCAAAGACATGTACCCTCATTCGGTAATCAATTACCTCTTTGTTGATGTCGTTGTCCTTGTGCCATAGAAACCTGAGGTAATTCCTGTTATCTTCCTTGACGATGAAGCAGTGGAACATTTGTTGAATGTCGGCCATCACCGCTACAGGTTCTTGACGAAAGCGAATTAGGACTCCAATGAGGTTGTTGTTCAAGTTGGGCCCTGTGAGGAGCATGTCGTTAAGTGAGAAGCCTTCATGTTGGGCACTGGAGTCAAAGACAACTCTGATTTGGTCTGGCTTTCGTGGGTGATACACACCGAAGGAAGGGAGGTACCAGCATTCTTCTCCTTCTTTCAATGGGGGTGCGGGTTCGGCATGACCCCTGTCAAAGATATTCTGTATGAAGTCCACAAAATGTCTTTCCATCTCTGGCTTCCTGCTTAAGGTACGCTTTAAGGAGGAGAATCTTTTGACTGCTTGATGTAGATTGTTTGGTAGCTTCTCTCTCGGGAGGCGAAAGGGTAGGGGTGCTACCCAGCTATTGGAATCTTCCTGAAAGAACTCATTGTCCATTACTTTAAGGAATTCTTTGTCTTCTGCCGAAGGAGCCAACTTGTCGTCTTCACTGCTTACATTGAAAACTGTAGAACCAAAGCTGTCATCGTAGGTGCGGGAAAGGTTTGTGTTGCAATATTGCAACTTGCAGCTAGTTACCTTCTCCTTTACCCAGTAGTGATGTGGGCATGGCTCAAAGTGAGTATTACGACCATTTGGCAATACATTTGTCTTGAATGAAGAAATGTTAGTAGGCCTTTTCATTTTGCCTATACAGACGTTGCCTATGATGACCCAGCCTAAGTCCAGGTACTGGGCGAATGGGGCCTCTGGAGGTCCGCTGACCTGCCTGTGTACCTTGTGGATCCTTAGAATATATCTTCCCAGCAGAAGAAGTATTTTAGCATCTTTGACAAGTGGTGGGATTTCACTGGCTATTGACCTTAGATGAGGGTGGTAGAAGGCAACTTCTGGTGTAGGTATTTCTTCTTTGTTGGCTGGTATCTGGTTACACTCTACAAGTGTAGGTAGGGTAATTGTAGGTTATTTTCTAGGGAGGACACAATAAATCCATGAGCCCTTCTTCCAAAAACCTCTGTAGTTCCACTACAAGTGCCTAAGGTGTAAGGGTGAACCTCTCCTTTTGTGCAAAATAGATCGAACAGTTCGGATCGTGCAAGCGATCGATTGCTTTGATCGTCTAAGATAGCATACACCCTTAAAGTCTTTTCTGGCTGATCCTTGTGATGAATATTCACTAGGCATATTTTAGCGCAAGATTTGTCACAGTGGTCTTCCCCACAGACTTCAGTGCACGAAGAAAATACCATGGTAGAATTAGGTACGTGATCTGTACTCTTCCCGCTGTGGTTCTGCCCAGGAGGAAGGTCTGCATGTTGTGAAGGATTGGACTCAAGGGGATGGAGTGCTTGCACATGGTCCTCGGAACCGCACTCTATGCACTTGATAGGAGTTTTACATTCCTTGGCAAAGTGATCGGTGGAAGCACAGCATCTATAACATACCCCAAAAGTCTTTAGGAGTTCCCTTCGTTCTTGTAGGGGCTTCTTTCTGAAACCGATACATTTTTTGAGGGGATGAGGCTTCTTGTGGATGGGACATAATCGGTTTGGGTTTTCGATCTTGCCGCTCTTGTTTGGGGCGGGAGTGGGAATAATGTCTGTCTTCCTAACAGACACGGGACCTCTGCGGTTCCTGTAGCTAGTATGTAGGTTGTCACCTTTAGGTGAGGGAGTATTGAACTCGCTGAATGCAAAACTAGGATCGTTCTTGGTGTCAGCAATGTTCCTGACGAAATTGCAGAAGTGGGAGAACGGGGGAAAGGAAACCTTGTTTTCCCGTTTGTATGATGACCCAACTTGGATCCACTTTTCTTGTAGGCCATGCGGAAGCTTGCAAACGATAGGGTTAACTCCTCGAGCAGTGTCCAGGTAACTGAGGCCAGGTAGCTTAGGGTCAGTTTTGGCAAGCTGGACTTCGAGAAGAAGGTCGCTGAGTCTCTGGAACTCTTTATTGTCCTTACCAGATATCCTTGGGAAATTTTCCAATCGTTTGAGCAATGCATTCTCTATGGCTTCAGGACTACCGTAAGTCTGTTCTAGACGCTCCCATGCTGCGGTGAGACCTGCAGTTGGATTGTCGATGTAAACTGACCTGAGGCTCTTGACACGTTCTGTAGACTGTGGGCCAAGCAACCCGATCAGCAGATCCAGCTCACGATCGGCAGTAATACCGATACCGCCTAATGTAGTTTTGAAAGCGGCTTTCCAGCTTCTATAATTTTCAGGATGGTCGTCGAAGTTTACTAGGCCTGACTTGGCGAGCTCATGTCGAAGTAAGTACTTTACTACCTCTGTTGTATCGGTTGCCTCTGACTTTACATAGGAGGTTGCTGGTTGATTGTTGTGGATTGCATTGTTTATGGTATCGTTGCAAAGAGACGTGGGAAGATATGGTGCAGCAAGGGCATTCAGCTGAATTGTTGGGTGAAGGTCTGGAACAGTACTGTTAGCAGGAGGCTGGCGACTTGCTTGCGGATTAGTGTGCCGTTTTGTGACATATGCGGGATCAGCATGACAGTCGGGAGCTGCACTGGGGTGGGTTTGCATGTAGGAAGTGGCTGGAACAGCTTTTACCTGATGATGTGGTGAAGTCCTTGCGTTGCCGTGAAACGTGGAGGTAATTGAGTGTTCACTGCTGTGGTTTAGAACATAGTTCTTAGTGCGTTCAAAAGGATCTTCTACATCTGCCTTGATGCTGACCCTTTCGCTAGCGTTTTCATCTGCACCGATAGCTTGTTCCAAAACCTTTAGTTTTGCTGCAGCTGCCTCGTAGTTGCTCTGTTCCTTTAAAGCTTCAATTGCTGCCCTTTGACGTGCCGTTTGAGCTTCTATTGCTGCCTTTTGATGCGCTGCCTCGGCTTCCATTACTGCCTTTTGATGCGCTGCCTCGGTTTCCATTACTGCCTTTTGATGCGCTGCCTCGGTTTCCATTTCTGCTCTCTTTTTTGCATATGCGGCCCGTACCTTGATAGCCTCTGCTTCGGCGCGGGCATTTATTAGCTGTTCACTAAGCGTTGAGTGCCTTGAACTTCGGGATCTAGAGGAACCTTTAGAACGTCTGGTGGATACAGATTTGTGAGATACAGTGTCCCGTGGCAGCATTAATTTTGCTTCTGCCTTTGCTTTAGTTCGCTGGATAAAGCTTTCTCTTTCCTCATTAAGAAGCTGGGCATTGTTAAGTTGCTCTAAGGACTCCTCAGTGTTGATGCTTTGCAGAATAGTTTTATATTTATTGCTTGTAGTCTGGTACAGTTCATATGAAGCAGAGAGATGCTTTATGGCGCCCTCTAGTTGCAGTACCTCATGGCTGGGACATGAAATCACATCAATGTGGGTGAGGATTTTATCCCAAATCTGCTTCAAACTGGTTGCTAGTTCAGTTCTCATGGATTCATAGTTCTCTTTAACCTTCCAAGTGGGTTTCACAGAGCGTTTGGTCAATGCAGTGGACTCTGGGTCCTCATCCTGGCTTTCTCTGTGTGGTGCATGCTGTGGTGTTTCATCACACACTGAGCCCTTTCCACTCATGATGGCCTGCAGTACACAGGCTTGACTGTAGCAGTGAAGAGTGTCTGTATACTGTGAGGAGCTGTAACAAGCTGTGCTGGGGTTGTATGCAGAATTCTCATGCAATACACACAGTTACACTTCACTATGATCTGTTCTGTGACGCAGTTATCTCTGTGCAGGCTGCTGGATACGTTCTTTTACTATTCTGAATCGGCTGCAAAGGCTATGAATGTGGTTTTCAGTAGCACATGGAGCTCATTGCCCTGAAGAGATTGTTCATCCCAAATCACCTTTCCAGATAGCTTACTCAGTCACAACTCACATGAAAGAAGATCTGGCGATGTTTATTCGTCGTATGATCCGTAGAATGCAAGTTACAACAGGTAAAAGAACGATTCTTCCATGCAGGTAGAAGAAACATACAGGTCACATGAATTACAGCATTAAAATGACTGATACAGAAAAAGAGGGGGAGGAGACTGAGCAGCATGGAAACTACGGAATGCCACAAGAGACAAACTAGATAGACATTAAAGAGACAGTACATAATAAAAATAATATCATGTAACATGACAACTATTATGTCTCTATACCCTGTAAACAGTCATTTCATCAAAACATTTTTTTCTCCTTTAGTGACCCTTTAATTTGTAAAATAGAGAGGGCGAATCCCACTAATAGGAGCACGAAAAACCTAACAATGGTTATAATGCCTTTTCCTCTCTCACCAAAATGAAAAAAAAAAAAAAAAAAGCTTTGCCTTTAGGTATAAGTTAAGCATTTCTGTCCTGCTAAGGTTGTATATATCATACAAGAACCTTTTTTATGCTCATTTCTTTGCCATATAACTTACTGTTGGCAGAACCTGAATGAATCACAAAGCAGGGCAAACATGGGAAAAGGTCAGGACAGCATTCCTAAAATGAGTCAAATAAAATACTGGTAAATCTTACTACCTTCCTGTGTAGCAAATAGCATTATTAGATGTATTACATATGCGGAAACATATTTCCTGATTCAATTTATGATGCTTATATTGATATATACAGTACATATATTGTATGGCGCATCACATCCATACAAAACCAGATTAGCTTCAAAACTTGATTTATTTTGATTGCTCATTTCCGAAACATCTGCAGTTTCTTCTGTTACTTCTACTTGCTCCACTGGTTATGATAGGGGTATTATTGTGTATTATTGTATTTATGCTGTCTGGGTCTGATTATGATAAAAAGCTAGTTTGCGCAGCCAACCAGCCAACACTGATTTATAGAGGAAAAAAAGCAAATGTGTTCCCACGGTTGAGAACTAAAAATGAAAATATTTAATAACATGATCACTTTTTTTTTGTATTTGGACCAATCATTATTGTGACTTATGCCTTGTCCACACGACCGGTTTTCCCGACGAGAAAACTGCCATTTTTTAGATTGGTTGGGAAAATCGATCATGTGTTAGCGCCATAGCAGTTTTCCCGACGAGAAAGCTGCCCGCAAAAAAATTTGAACCTGCTCTATTTTTCCCATCGTGTTTCCCGTCAGTCTTTTTCTCATCGCGAAAACCGCTCGTGTGTATGCTTTTCCAAGGGGGGAAAAAACGTGCATGCTCAGAATCAAGTATGAGACGGGAGCGCTCGTTCTGGTAAAACTAGCGTTCGGAATGGAGATAGCACATTCGTCACGCTGTAACGGACTGAAAAGCACGAAGACTGAAAAGCGTGAATCGTCTCTCACCAACTTTATAGTGTCAGCGTACGTGTTGGATGCCACCGCGCTTTGGTTGAGTGTTTTTTTGACTGAACGTGTGTATGCAAGGCAGGCTTGAGAGGAATCAGGTCGGGAAAAACTTCGGGTTTTGGCATGTCAGGAAAACCAGTCGTGTGTACAGGACATTAGAACTTATATTTATTGTATTTATATAGGAGTTGAGCTGTGAACACAAAGTGGATTAAAAACAATGGGTTAAAAACACAGTAAATGTTACCCAACTATATTGTTTCTATGAAGAAATGTATGATAACAATAGCAAATGTGCCTGGTCCCCAGTGAGCAATTTCGTTTTCCTGGTCCCCTTTTCTGATTTAGGGTTTACTGTAAATTTTCTCAAATGGAACTGGAAGACAGTAATGCCGCATACACACAACCGATTTTCGGGTTGTAAAACATTTTTTTTTTTTTATTTCATTAAAAACGATCGTGTGGGGGCTTCAGAGCATTTTTCGGGTTCTAAAAAACGGGCAAAAAAAATTCGAACATGCTCTATTTTTAAACAACGTTTTTAACATTGTCGTTTTTCGGGTTGTAAAAAATGATCGTGTATGGGCTTTAACGACGTGAAAAATCCGCGCATGCTCAGAAGCAAGTTATGAGACGGGAGCGCTCATTCTGGTAAAACTACCGTTCGTAATGGAGTAAGCACATTCATCACGCTGTAACAGACAGAAAAGCGCAAATCGTCTTTTAATAACACAAAATCAGCTAAAGCAGCCCCAAGGGTGGCATCATCCGAATGGAACTTCGCCGTTATAGTGCCGTCGTACTTGTTGTATGTCACCGTGCTTTGCCAAAGCATTTTTTTTCACGACCGTGTGTAGGCAAGGCCGATTTAATGATCGGCTAGAGCCTGAAAAACTTAATTTTTTACAACCCGAAAAACGGTTGTGTGTACGCGGCATAAGCCCCAGCATGCACTATTAAACTGGTCAACTTTCTGATGGGCCAGTAATACCTAACTTCTTGCCCTAAACCCAAAATAACATATAAGTGTTTATTATTTCTGTAAAACATATTAAAGTGATAAGCTTGATGTAAGAAATGTAAAAAAAAAAAATGTACTGTATGTAAAAGAGGCGCTGTCATTGTATTCATTTAGGGCAAAGTGGCAATGCCTTTTAAGAGGCTCTTGACCCACTGATATGCAATGAAAGGAGGAAAACAGACTTGCAGGTGCTATAGTAGCTGAGGATTGATTTCTATAAAGTGCAGCCACTTACAACTGATATCCTTTGCAATTACTTCCAGCATGGTGAGCATCAGTACTTTTTTCATGCCATAACACATTTCAACAAACCTGTGTTGTTGAAAGGCTCTATGTTCTATAACTACTTTCCGTCTGCCTGTTATACATAAGCATACAAACATGGCATTCCAAAAGGTGGAGCAAAGTTTTGAAAAGTATTTTTTTTAAATGCTCTAGTGCATTTCTAGTACGAACACAAGCACTGCACTGTGGACACACTTTCTATTGGACAGGGCAGTTAACAAACAGATGGTACAGTACTGCGTGACCGCTGTAACCAATCACAGCCTCACACATTAAAAAAAAATTGCTGTGGTTAGCAACTGATTTTTACCTTCCACCTGTTGTGCAGAGTATTGAAATCATGCGCTGGAAGCTTCTTGTATACAGCAATACAGTACGTTTTGCTTTTATGGAGGAATATCGGAGCATGTCTTTTCATGGAACAGGAGCAAGAAGCATACAATTCCATACACTGAGAGAGATAACACTTCCTCTGATTACAATACCATAGATACACATATTATAACACTGCAGTGCCACCTGCTGGATAGAAAGGTATAATGCATGCAGTATATATTGTCAGTTTATATAAGCCATTTAATATTACTTGCTGTTGTTCTTTCAACACCCCTTCTCAAACATAGGAAGGACAGTGGGACTTTAAATGAAGCAGTTCACAGGTGGGGAGTAAAAATGAAAATAATCAAGTTTAATGTGTATATAAAACATTAATGTATTGCTGTATGGAAGGTGACATGTGTCAGTGTACACGATAAAACCTACATAAACATATACATATAATAATAATAAACATAATTCATTAAACAGTAGAAAAGATTATAATCATGAATTAAATACAGGAGTAAATTCAGCAGCACATAACATGATATAAAAGTATAAATCGTAACAAGTTTAGATGAGTATCATCTTGTTGAGGTAGGTAACTGCATCCTTAGTGCCCGACGCGTTTCTGTGTTTTTTTGTTGTAAAAAACACTTTCTCAGGGGCGGATGCTGGGGATATCCGAAATGTTAAGATATAATTGCATAAAAATATTGACTAAGTGCATCAGAAAAGACAAAATGTCTAATCCGGGTACTTACAGTGTATATCACATCAGGATACAGCATGGAAAAGAGGGCCAGGGGGGATATATCCCCCCCAGGAGCTGGGGTGGTGAAAAATCCAGCACAGCGCGAAAGCACATCGGCATTATCCCCGGAGCACAAGCTACACATCTCCATATAGCAGCCAGAAGTACTTAACGTGGTAAGTGGGTAACTAGAGAAGTAGAGTAGGTCCAATTAGGATTCGCCAAAGTAATGGGAATAAGTGTAGAGGGTGACCTTAGTACTGAGATCACAAGTATTACCTTGAGTGTGCTGAAGGTAGAAGCTTATCAAAAGCTGTGGCGTCTGCAGGTGTAAATGGAGATGGGCGCCGCATCCGGGAGGACGCCTTAAATGCATCCCGCACGTGTCGGAGCTCACCACCGACGTCACGTTGGCCAGGTCGTGTAATGGGCGGGGCCGCAGCCTGGGCGATAATGCGAACCGCCCACAACTAGCGCCACCGCCTCCAGCTCGAGCTTTCAACACCCCTTCTCAACAACATGTGCTTTGTCAAATTAAATTTAGGTTCTTCTGGAAATGACGTTCCTTCAACAAAGGCTTGGTGAGTGCATCGGCAGTCATCTCCTCTGACGGGTCTTATGGAATGTCAATAACACCTTGCTATGTAGAAGAATACGTATCGGCCTAAGCTGAGGAAAAAAAACGTTTTTATATATTTTTTTGGGGATATTTATTATAGCAAGTAAAAAATATGGTGGTGCAGGTTTTGAGAGGTTAAAATAGATGGTGAGGAAGCAACATAACACCTCCTCCCCGGATATCAAGTGCTCTCTTAAAAGTGATCCACTGCGTATCACTCTTCAGGGGGCCAAAACAAGTGCAAACAAGTCCTTTCTGTGCTAGTTTGTAATGTTAGAATCAGGTGCGCTCAACAGTGACAAGTATCATGACAGATTTTATATAGTCATTTCATTTCACTTGTTTTATCAAAAGGTGTTTATTAATAATCTTCAAGGTGGTATCAAGATGGGATTTAATAAATCCACATAATAAAACTTGACATTTTTGCAGTGTGCGAATCTGTAGTTATATGTTTTGTGACACTGAATATGGGCAATATAGGCTTCCTTCCCTAATATACAGTATGCGTGGATCATTGGAATTCTGTGGTCAGCGTGGGAACAGCTGCATAGTCAGGAAACAAGAGGGATTTAAAGGCTCCAGTGCAAATCCTTCCTGCAGAGAGCCTCCAACCTCCGCACACAAAAAAACAAGTTTATGTACACACAGGAACACAAAACCAAGCAAAACCAGGAGAACCAAATACAGCAACATGAAAACACATGCTGATGTTATAACAACACACACAAAATTCCATGGCTAGTCTTTAATCCTGTACAAGCTAAGCCCAAGTATCTCTACTGCTGAAAAACCTGATCAGCACAGAGTGGACTTCCTATGACGCACTGATTGGGCTACAATACTGTAGGATCAGGGCTTATCCTAGTCAAGTAAGGCTGACCATAGGGATCAGAGCATGGTTGGATAGGCAGGCATGATTCATCTCTCCCACACTATCACTGGCATTAGCTGTGGTCATAAACAGGAATGGCTGGGTCTCACAAGGGTTCCTGTTAGCCCACGCTTCAGACAGTCATTGAAATGGCTTACCATTAAGGATGAGCTCCGGCGTGTTCGCATAGAACACGTGCAGAGCCCGCCAGGAAGTCGGCACCCGCGCTGCGCTAATCACAGCCAGGGAGACATTGTCCGATGCTCGGCTGCAGAGATCGGGAAATGTCTGCCTGGCTGTGATTAGCGCAGCGCGGGTGCCGACTTCCTGGCGGGCTCTGCACGTGTTCTATGCGAACACGCCGGAGCTCATCCTTACTTACCATTATGGATACAACAGAAACTGTCTGATCGATTTCTCCCCTGAGATAAGAAAGCCAAGGCTTTCTGAGGCTGTCCATAAACATAAGGGGGCAGATCCTCGTACAGCGGCGCATTTATGCGCCGGGCGTAGCGTATCTAAGATACACTACGCCGCCGTAACTTACTTTTTTTTTTTAATCCACAAAGAATCTGCGCAGTAAGTTACAGCGGCGTAGTGTATCTTTGGCGGTGTAATGGCGCGGAATTCAAATGGCTGTGATGGGGGCGTGTTTTACCCAACGTAAACAAAGTTTTTTTTTAACTTCGCATGCGCCGTCCGTGGGGGTATCCCAGTGCGCATGCTCGAAATTAACCCGGAACAAGCCGATGCTTCCGACGGTGACGTCATTCTACGCAAATCCCTATTCGCGGACGACTTACACAAACGACGTAAAAATTTCAAATTTCTACGCGGGAACGACGGCCATACTTAACATTGAGTACGCCACCATATAGCAGCTTTAACTATACGCCGGAAAAAGCTGAACGCAAACGACGTAAAAAAATGCTCCGGCCGGACGTATGTTCGTGGATCGCCGTAACTAGCTAATTTGCATACTCGATGGAAACGCCACCTAGCGGCCGCCGAAAAGTTGCTTCTTAGATCCGACGGCGTACTAAGACGTACGCCTGTCGGATCGGCCCGAGATGCCGTCGTATCTTGTTTTGTGGATACAAAACAAAGATACGACGCGCAAAATTTTAAATTACGCGGCATATCAATAGATACGCCGGCGTAATTCTTTTGTGGATCTGCCCCTAGATCTTTTCCATTTGAAAATGCCCAAAAAAATAGATAGTCATCTCCTGTCTGAAAGGTGCCTTTAAAATGAACTTTTTTTTAACCACTTCAGCCCTGGAAGATTTACCCCCCCCCCTTCCTGACCAGGCCACTTTTTGCGATACGGCATTGCGTTGTTTTAACTGACAATTGTGCGGCCGTGGGACACTGTACCCAAATAAATTGGATGTCCTTTTTTCCCCCACAAATAGAGCTTTCTTTTGGTGGTATTTGATCACCTCTGCGATTTTTTATTTTTTTGTACATAGGCAGACTGTGATTCTGCAAGAGTACCGAACGATCGTCGGGTCCCGGTAGACATTGCGCCCAAAACCCAGAAGTGCAGAATCACATATATACAGTGCTCAGCATAAATTAATACACACCAACAGATTTGTCAAAAAAACTTTCCTTTCAGAATCAACATTTTCTATGGGACACTATACTACAAAATACTCCCACAAATGCGGGCCATTGATTGCAACCAAGATTTGTTAAAGGGGTTGGAAAGGTAATTTTTTTTCCTAAATAGCTTCCTTTACCTTAGTGCAGTCCTCCTTCACTTACCTCATCCTTCCATTTTGTTTTAAATGTCCTTATTTCTTCTGAGAAATCCTAATTTCCTGTTCTTCTGTCTGTAACTCCACACAGTAATGCGAGGCTTTCTCCCTGGTGTGGAGTGTCATGCTCGCCCCCTCCCTTGGACTACAGGAGTGTCAGGACGCCCACTAACGCACAGCTCCTTTCTCTATCTGCAACGCAGAGAGCGTCCTGACTCTCCCGTAGGGAGGGGGCGAGCACGACACTCCACACCAGGGAGAAAGCCTCGCATTACTGTGTGGAGTTACAGACAGAAGAACAGGAAGTGAGGATTTCTCAGAAGAAATAAGGACATTTAAAAGCAAAATGGAAGGATGAGGTAAGTGAAGGAGGACTACACTAAGGTAAAGGAAGCTATTTAGGGAAAAAAATTTACCTTTTCAACCCCTTTAACTTGCACACACAAAGTATTTTATCTAACAAATTTAATTCAAGACCATGTTGCAAAAATGAATACACCCCAATGAAAGTCTTAAGAGCAAACTTACATTTTAGATGACAAAATCCTAATTAACAAGCATTCAACCACAGGTGAGTCTAATTCTTCATTAAACAGGTGTCCAGCAGATAGTTAATTATAAAAGGGGCGTTACTTAACATAGAAACCCCCTTCCCATTTCATGCTGTCAGCAATGGCACCACATGGAAGAGACATTTAACAAGGTGCCTACAGTAAAACATGATGGTGGCAGTGTCCTTCTGTGTGGATGCATGGGAATGTAGGCTGTACCAAATAAATTCAACTAATGCCTATAAATAAAAAAACTCAACAAAGCCGAAAATATATTTAAATATTTTTATTGATAACATTTTTTTTTTTTTTTTTAATGGTAATAGAAATGGCCGCGGCACCTTTATTGGTATATATAAATATAATAAATAAATTAAAAATCCATTTAATATTATTTAAATTCTTAATAAATAAAACTTTCAATATTTAAATTCTTAATAAATAACTTTGAAAACTTAAAATTCTCTCTCAAGATTTTGCTCAGTCATAGAACTCGAGCGAATACCATAAATAATAAATACATACAAAGCATAGTTGCCAACATTTGTCCAGGGACACTTTGCAGCACAGCTATTAATTAATTACCACACTCACTTCCCCGAAGCTCCACCCACTACGCATAATCTTCGCCAGGCGAAGAATATGCGGAGTGGGTGGAGCTTCGGGGAAGTGAGTGTGGTAATTAATTAATAGCTGTGCTGCAAAGTGTCCCTGGAAATTTTTTAAAAATGTTGGCAACTATGATACAAAGTCCCCCCTTATCTTCAAGGGTGACATACCACATAACAGGTGCTGCGACAGGGGTGGGGGGGAAGGGGGAGTGCACCACGCTGTTCCAAGTAAGGCCCCTTTCAGACTGAGGCAGGAGCTGCGGTGGCGGTATAACGCCGCTAAAAATAGCGGCGCTATACCGCCGGGATTGCCGTGGGATTCGGCCGCTAGCGGTGCGGTATTAACCCCGATAAAGGGTTAATACCGCCCGCAATGCGCCTCTATAGAGGCGCATTGCGGGCGGTATTGCCGCGGTTCCCATTGTTTTCAATGGGAAGGAGCGGTGAAGGGGCGGTCTACATGCCGCTCCTCTCACCGCTCCAAAGATGCTGCTGACAGGAGATTTTTTTGTCTCCCGCCAGCGCATCGCCTCAGTGTGAAAGCCCTCGGGCTTTCACATTGAGTCTGCAGTGCAGGAGTTTTTCAGGCGGGATAGCAGCGCTATTTTTAGCGCTTTACCGCCTGAAAATCTCCTCAATGTGAAAGGCAGGGCCGGACTTACCATTGGCCTTGACTGGGCTCAAGCCCAGGGGCCCCACCCAATAGGGGGCCCCCTTTAAAAAAAAAAAAAAAAAAAAAAATTTTTTTTTTTTTTTTTTTTTTAGGGGTCCGGAGGTCCCCAGGGGCCCGGAGGCCCCCAGGGCCCCAGACGGCAACCCCCCTTTTTTTCATTTATTTTTTGTAAAAAAATGTTTTTTTTTATATATTTTTTATTTTTATATATATAATATATATATATATGTATATATATATATATATATATATATATATATATATATATATAATTATTATTATTAAAGGGCCCAGGGGTCTCCAGGGCCCCCGGATGGCAACCCACCTTTTTTATTTTTTTATAAAAAAAATTACATTTTTTTCATATATATATATATATTTTTTTATTAAAGGGCTCAGAGGTCCACAGGGCCCCATGTGGCAACCCCCCCTTTTTTTATTTTTTTTATAAATGTTTATTTTTTTATTTTTGTTTATTTTTTTATTTTTTATTAAAAGGCCCAGAGGTTCCCAGGGGCCCAGAGGTCCCCAGGGCCCCCGGGTTTGGCAGCCTCCCTTTTTTTATGTATTTTTTATAAATGTTTTTTTTTATTATTATTAAAGGGCCCAGAGGTTTATTTTTTATTTTTATTAAAAGGCCCAGAGGTCCCCAGGGCCCCGGATGGCTACATATATTTATATATATTTGTTTTCTTCTATATTTCTTATTTTTTTTGTAAAGGCCCCCCCGCTTCTCAATTTGCGGCAGCCCCCACGCTTCTCAATTTCAGGCGGCAGCACCCCCACCCCCCCTAGGTTCTCTGCTTCAGGGGGCCCATGCCTTAAGCTGTGCAAGGGGCCCCAAAATTCCTGATGGCGGCCCTGCGCATACCTCCCAACACGCACGGATTCTGTGGGACTTTTCCCGCACAGACAGCTTCTTCCCGCAGTCCCGCAAAAGGGTTAATTTTCCCGCACTGCAAGAGGAGGCAGCACGGAAGCAGGAGGAACCGGAGTGGTGTGTGGAGGACTGTGGCTGCTGAAGGGAAGAAAGCCGACAGCCGGGCTAATGACAGTCTGTGGCCCCGGCTGTTGGCACAGGTGAGAGGCACTCCCCCCCTCAACAACTGCAAAATCCCCCCCCGCTCAACAACTTTAATGCGCTCCCCCCCGCTCAACAACTTCAATTCGCCCCCCCCGCTCAACAACTTCGATCCCCCCCAATTCTCGGCTCCAGGGGGCCCCTTCAACACTCAAGCCCAGGGGCCCCCACCACCCTAAGTCCTGCCCTGGTGAAAGGGGCCTTACAGCTGGTTAAGGCCTCAGGGTAGTGGGCCCATACACGTGTATTAAGCCCGGGAAAAATGTGACTTTGAAAAAAACAGAAAACACGTGACCATCCCGCCCAAGGTCATGTTTTACCCGCCCAAAGATAAGCTTTACCCGCCCAAAGTACACCTGACAGCCCCAGCTAAAGTGATGCTGACAGGAATCCATTTTTTTTTTAAAAACTTAAAACCTTATTATTTTTTTTTTTTTTTTATTCAGACAGCCACTCTCCCCATGTTGTGGGCACTAAGTAATGCCCCCTTTTCATGAGTGCTGCTGGTGTCATGGAGCTGCATTTCATTGCGCACTTTTTCAACATGACAATCATCCAAAACACACATCTAAGGCCGCTGTTGCATTTCTGAAGAAGCTGTGGACCAGAGAAGATGAGGATCAGGGCCGCTCTGTACAATAAATTGCACAGAGCAGGTAAGTATAACATGCTTATTATTTCAACTTAAAAAATGTAAGCTTTACAATCACTTTATGCAGCCTACTCATTTTAGAGTTTGCCTCAGGCAGTAAAAGCCTGATATATATTCTTCCTATTGTTAAAACCAGACTTCAGGAAGACATAAAATATACAAAATAACAAAGCTCTGTAATTGTTGCAGCTAAACTTCAAGTGGATACTTGCAACTCCCAACCAGAGTTAATTTCATTGACTAAAACATTTTCATCTAAAATATGACTAAAACTAAAAAACAATTGAGATGACTAAAATAAGACAAACTAAAATGACATTTTAGTCCAAAAGACAAAAATACGACTAAAACTAAAATGGCATTTTAGTCAAAAGAGTATGACTAAAACAACATTTTAATTTGACGTCAAAATGAACACTGGTCTGTAGTGCACGTTCAAACCATAATACCATAAGTAATAACATATTACATTTTTCACTCCAGCAGCATATAATGAGTTTGGAAATTGTAGAGAAATGCTTAAAAAATGCATTACAATTTAATTACACCCATTTGATTTTAGACTTCAAAAATTAATTTTAGTTGACTAAAATGTACTGGAGATTTAGTAGACTAAAAACAACTAAAACAATTGCAGAAGACTAAAATGGGACTAAAACTAAAATGCCATTTTAGTCAAGAGACTAAAACTAACACTAAATCGCCAAAATTAAAACTGCTCTGAACTCTTTAATACATTATTACATGTTCTTTTTTTTTTTTTTTAATTCAAGCAATGTAAGTACCTGAATTTTCCTCAGGAACAACGTCTTGCCAGCAGAGCTCAGACTGGGAGAGGAAAAAGTGGCGTACGGAACCAATTAGTCATGCTGCAGTGTGCTCATGTACTAACAAGTAACATTCTAATAAGAGAAAACAGCAAAATGACAGAGCAAAGAGCACAGCAGTATACAGATATTGTGAAGTTAAGTGTTACTAAACCCACAACGGTAAAATCAGTCTGTTTATCCAGTAAAGCATGCTTGTTATACTCACTGTGGAACCTAGGGGTTAATCCTGAACATTGCGTAAAAAGGGTGTTTGATCCTGTCTTCTCTGATTCCCCCCCCCTTCTTTTACTGTCCCCAATTCATCTCCTTATAGTACAAAGCCTTTGAAGTCACTCTGCACATGCTCAGTTTGGTGTGTATTGCTATCTACAAAATAGGGGATAGATTTATATTCTTTTTTTTTTTTTACTATTAATGTCGGTGATCAGCGATTTTTAGTGGGATTGCGACATTGCGGCAGACAGATCGCACACCTTTTTTGGACCATTGACAGTTATACAGCAATCAGAGCTAAAAATAGCCACTGATTACTGTATAAATGTCAAGGGGTTAACACTAGGGGGAAATCAAGGAGTTAAATGTATGTCCTAGGGAGTGTTTCTAACTGTAGGGGGGTGGGACTGCCTGGAGGAGACCGATCGCTGTTCATAAGCAGTGTAAACAGCAGATCCGTCTCCTCTTTCCTGACAGAACGGAGATCTGTCTGTTTACATTGGAAGATCTCTGTTCTGTCTCTCACAGGAGCGATTGTGGGTGCCCGGTTATCATTGCGGCAGGCCGGGCACACGCATTGGCTCCACCGTTGTGATGCGGGCGAGCGCCCCCTAGTGGTTTTAAAGTGGCAGGCATACAGCTACGGCTATTTGCCCAACTTAGGATAACTGCGGCGACTGGTCCTTAACTGGTAAAGGCTGGAGGAGGGACAAGAACTGTACATGTTACTGAACTGGTGCAGAGAACAATCGGGTCTCCTTCCCTGCCAGGTATCAGGTATTTTATCTGGGTTACGAATAGTTTTTAGAAATACCTTATTCCACACTCCAGCAGACTCTATGGGCCAGATTCACAAAAGAGATACGACGGAGTATCTCAGATACTCCGTCGTATCTCTCAGAGTATCTATGCGACTGATTCATAGAATCAGTTACGCATAGATAGCCAGAAGATCCGACAGGTGTAATGGACTTACACTGTCGGATCTTAGGATGCAATACCGCGGCCGCCGCTGGGGGGAGTTTGCGTTGTAAACCAGCGTCGGGTATGCAAATTAGGAGTTACGGCGATCCACGAAGATTTTTCCCGTCGTTACGTCGTCTCAAGTGTTAGATTTCCGTCGCAAAGATAGGGCACCTTTAATATGGTGGAAAAGTACTCCACCATGTTAAAGTATGCCCGTCTTTCCCGCGTCGCTTTTGAATTATTTTTAAATTTTTTCTTTTTCCCGGCGTAAGTGCTTTGTTGACGTCGCAATTCTCAAAACGTCGGCGCGTCGTAATTTCGCGCAAAGCACATCGGGAAATTTGCGACGGGAGCATGCGCAGTACGTCCGGCGCGGGAGCGCGCCTAATTTAAATGGTACCCGCCCCATTTGAATTGGACCGCCTTGCGCCGGACGTGTTTACGATACACCGCTGCAAATTTCCAGGTAAGTGCTTTGTGGATCGGGCACTTAAACTGAAAACTTGCGGCGGTGTAACTTAAACGGTTTACGTTATGCTGCGCCGCGGGTATGTGAATCTGGCCCTATCTATCCAACTGGTCCAGTGCTGCGGTCGCATGCTTGCCCCCTCCACATACAATGCAGAGTTAAAGGGGTTGTAAAGACAAAAATATTTTCCTCTTAAATTAAAGTCTGACAGTAGCTGATAAAGTAAAAAGTAATGTTTTGCATTATAACGAGTTTGATACCTGTTGAAATGGAGCTGTTTTATTCACCTTTGTCACTCCTGAATTGTTATTCTCACTGACTTCCTGGTTTGCGGTGCGCATTCATTCTTGCTACATCACGGCCTAATGGGAACTACAGTTCCCATTAGGCTTAGCCTCCATGCCTGTGAGGGATAAGAGAGGATATTCACGCAGGGCTGTAGCCATAGGGAGGGGGTGAGCACATTCTGCTTTCCACCATGCAAAACGGCTCAGATGCTGGTGGAAAGCAAGAAGAGGAGAGACAGGAAATGGCATTTTCAAACCTGGATTACTGTATTTTGGAGGTCAAAAGGAAAAACAAGGTAAGTGATATTTAAATGCTCTAGCTTACAGCAATCAATTGATCTAATAAAAAATGAACCTTTAGTGTTCCTTTAATATCCCTGCATTGTATGTGATGACGTTGAGGAACTGCCCACAGGCTGGCGAGGAGGACAGAGATGGAGACTGCTGAAACAGGGAAAAGGGTAAGCATTAGAACCACTTCCGCCAGCTAGAAAAAATGAGCATTTAACTCTTGCAGTGTGGGGATATTTCTTGTATTCAAGATTTCGATTTTTTTGGTTGTACCGAGGGCCTACTGTGCTTCTTCTGATCACCTACTGTACATGCTTTTAGATATTAATAAACACCAGGCTGCATATACAGCACCAATGTATACATAAATATTCTGCAAATCAGATGCCACCCAGGCCCGTCTGTGCCAGACATCTTGTTTTCTCTTTCATCAGTTTTCATTCTGGGACTTGGCACTAAACCTCCATCTTGTCTGTCTTCTATATTTGTGTGGAGATGCAAGCTGGCCTGTCTTAGCTCCAGTTGGCGGGTGCTGGCAGTGATATGCGATATAAGTCTTGGCAGGAGCTCCACATTTCCTAGGGGAGGGCATCCAAAACAGTCAGTTAATAGGGAGGGGAGCAATGCACAGCTGCCGAACCCTATATTATCTTACATGCAGGAGGAGGATGGGCTGCGTCTGCATATGGATATGAAATGGAACCGTGTGCTGAAAACAAAAACAGACTATGTATTATACATGGTATGACCGACAGTGTGCGTAAACGTCCTCTGGTGTGTAAATATGCACAGAAAACCTGGATGTGGTATAGTGCACTGAAGTGTTATTCAGTAAATTTAGAGATGATGCAAAGTACAGTAGCATAGAAACAGACAGAACTCTATGACCTTTCATACTCTTGCTATTGAAACAGTACTCCATGACCTTTGTAACATCTGCCTATACCAACGCTCCGTATATTTACTTTACTATCTCATGTTTTAAGCAAGGATTCTAAATCTTGTCAAATTCCGTAGCAAATTTGTATTCTGTATTTTTAGTTTTTTTTTGTCTAAAATGCTTCAATGTTACATAAATAATATAATATTTTGGTAATACCTTAAAATAATTATTTAGCCATAAAGACTTAAATATAAATATAGTACCATATATAAGTCGACCCGAATATAAGCCGAGGCACCTAATTTTACCACAAAAAAATGTAAAAACGTATTGACTCGAGTATAAGCCTAGGGTGTCCATCTGCATGCCTCACTGTGCCTCACTGTGTCCATGTGCATGCCTCACTGTGCCCATGCCTCACTGTGTCCATGACTAGACTGACTTTTAACATGGGAGTCTATGGAAGGGATGTCCGGCTTTGAAAAATCGATGCTCCCAGCCGTAGATCCCCTAGACAACAAACTTTGCACACTTGTAGAGGAGAAATTGGGCTACATGTGTGCCAAGTTCTGGGTCCAGGGGACCTACGACCGGCCAGTACCGGGTCCCCAAAGTCACTGGAGAAATTACTGTTTAACATGGGAGTCTATGGAAGGGGTGCCGGCTTTGAAAAATCGGTGCTCCCCGGCCATAGGTCCCCGGACAACAAACTTTGCACACTTGTAGAGGAAGAGTGGGGCTACATGTGTGCCAAGTTTGTACCGGGTCCCTAAAGTCCGGGAGATCAGGCACAAAAAGGTGGCTCGAGTATAAGCCGAGGGGGGCATTTTCAGCACAAAAAAAAGTGCTGAAAAACTCGTCTTATACTCGAGTATATACGGTAAGTGAAATTACTACGCTAACCCAAATGTAAATCAGAGCAGCTGACACAAAAATTGACAACATCTTAAGGAAATGTGGAACACAGTGTAGCGCTAAAAAGTGACAATGAAATATATACAAATGTGCAATATGTCATACAATACATATGAATCATATAATAGTGATGAATATGAAGTGCTGAATGCAAAAGTGCAAATTCCATTGGCCCGGAACCAGTTATAAATGTGGGTTGCTGTATAATAAGGAAAGTTCAAATGGGGCTGGTGGCTGAAAACATGAAGAAAGCCCACCCTTGAAGAAGGAAGTGTATTCAGAAGTGGGATGGAACAGCCACAAAAGAAAACAGAGCACCAGGGATGGTGCGTCCTCCACCTGGGGTAAGCAGGGCTGTCTTAATGAGAGGGCACACCTGGGCACTGCCCAGGGGCCCCAGCTGCATGAGGGGCCCCTGCCCTTTCCTCAAAGCAGCTGGTCCTTGAGCCCGGGCTGCCCCTCTACATCCCAGATATCCAGAGGCGGCTCTTAGCTTTGTGAAGCCTTAGGCAAAACTTGACATGGGGCCCCACTCACACTCATGATAGGAAAAATAATTCAAGAACAAGAGCCTCTTCCGCACAACCCTGGCCGGTGGTTGTGGGGGTCTGCGGGCAGGGGGCTTTTCGGAATCTGGAAGCCCCCTTTAACAAGGCGGCCCCCAGATCCTGCTTTTTAACAACTAAGGGGCGGGGTGACATTACCTGGTGAACCCACCCCCCTTGTGACATAATTGACTGAGGACATGCTGGGTCATTGACGTCACAAGGGGTGGTGTCACCAATATTCACTGGTTGTTAAGGGCGCTGATGGCCTCTCTTCTGAGTCAGGGCTCTAAACGCTGCCTGAGCACAGCAGCGTTAAGGTCTCCTGTCCCTGGGGTAATGCATTGGGTAAGTTAGGCAGCCGTGAGGCCCCTGTGAGTGCAAGGCCTTAGGTGCCTAATTTGCCTAATTAAAGAGCCGCCTCTGCAGATATCCCCCCAGAACTCTGACCCCTCTACACCCTAGATATCTCCTACCTCCTACCTATGTGATTTCTGTTTACCTGCACTGTCTCCATTGTAGGGGCCCCAGAGCATTACTTTGCCCAGGGGCCCATGATGCTATTAAGATGGCCCTGGGGGTAAGGGGTAAATATTCTTACCAGATAAAGTGGACTCACATGCCAGCGGCAGTGGGTCAATAACGCTGAGAAAACCAAGACATGGAACTCCATTGTTGGACCCTGGAACTCCCACGGAAGAGGGTAAAACTGGAACTCAAATTGGGATCAATCAGAGTGCAGGCAGTGAATGCAGAACACTCTCATCCAGAAGAATATGGGGATTAAAGAAAGAAAAATGGCTTGCTTCATATGGTGTAGATCAAAAAGGATGGGTTTATTTAAAAGTACAAGCATCAAATCATAGATGTGTACAAAATGTGATCACAAGGTATGTGGGGAGCTGAAAGGGCAAGCCCGACACGCTTCGTCCCAATGGACTTCAACTGGGGCATATATATATCACTTGTATCTGTTTAATGGTATAATACCCATACACATTGTATTGTTATCGACCAATACATAAAAACTTAGCAGGAGCAGGTCAATGATCAAGGTGTCTAAGGGGAACCCACAATATCAGTAAGACACATTTTAAGAATTTTGCTATAGCAAATCTTCATCAGTTGATTACAAAATGTATGGGTCGTTTTGCCTCCTTTGTTAAAGTTACACCCAAAAGTGGAAGCTCCGCTTATCTGCTTCCTTCCCTCCTCTGGTGTCACATTTGGCACCTTTCAGGGGGGGGGGGGGGTGCTGGTAACTGTTTTTGACAGGTACCTGTCCCCATTTCCGGGAGAGCTGGTGAGATCACTCGGAGGTTCTCCTTCTCCCGCCACTGGGCCATTCAGAAAGTGCAGCACACTTCACTCATGTGCAGTAAGAAACCGGCTGGGAAGCTGAAAGATTTCACTGCCGGTTTCCTTACCACGAATGGCGGCGGCAGCACCGAGAGCCGATGGAAACATCGCTGTATTCCAGGACAGGTAAGTGTCCTAGTATTAAAAGTCAGCAGCTACAGTATGTGTAGCTGCTGACTTTACATTTTTTTGCTGGGGGGGGTGGAACTCCACTTTAAAATTAAAGTTGACCTGTTGCTAACATTTAACCATAATCAATGTGATACATATGACTATTACCGTCAATTTTTAACTAAGGGCAAAAAAACCTTCTCTTCTACACTCTGTGACTGACCACCTCTATGATAAAATCGCACCCCTGTCCTGCACTGACCTAGCCACTTCTGTCTACAACACTTCACTTCTAGCATCACTGGACAGACTGGCCCCCCTCACTACACGCAGAAGAAGGCCCCGTCCCCTTCAACCCTGGCAAACAGATGATACTAGAAGTCTGAAAAAACACAGCCGTGCTCTCGAGCGCCGGTGGATTAAGTCCCAGGAAGACTACGTCCAGTATAAATCTGCCGTCCAAATATACAATTCCAGCCTCCTCGCTGCCAAGCAGACCTATTTTATCACCCTCATTAAAAACGTATCATCCCATCCCCATCAACTCTTCTCTACCTTCAACTCTCTCCTTCGTCCTCCATTGCCTCCACCCACTAACTCACTCACTGCCCAGAAGATCGCCAATCACTTCAAACAGAAGATTGATACAATTTGCGAGGAGATCTCTACTGTTCAAATACCCTCCATGCTTCACACCTCATGCCCACAGGTACAGTCATTACTTCCCTCTTTCAACCCCACCACTATACTGTAGACGAGGTTGCTAAATTACTTGCTAACGTCCATCTTACCACCTGCGCTCTGGATCCTGTTTCCTCGCAAATGCTACGTTCACCCTCTGGCTCTATTCTACTCTCTCTAACCCACATCTTCAATCTCTCCTTCTCTTCTGGCATCTTCCCTAACTCTTTGAAACATGCACTAGTCAGCCCCATACTTAAATAGCCCTCACTGGACCCATCCAATCTTGACAGCCTACGCCCCATCTCCTTGCTCCCCTTTTTATCCAAACTCCTTGAACGTCTAGTCTACAACCGACTGAGCGTCCACCTTGCTGATAATAACCTTCTTGATCCCCTTCAGTCTGGATTTCGTCTTCAACATTCCACAGAAACTGCTCTCCTAAAACTAACAAACGATATACTAACGGCCAAAACAAAGGGACACTATTCTGTAATCCTACTCCTGGACCTCTCTGCCACCTTCAATACGGTTGACCACCCACTCCTCCTCAAAAAACTCCACACCTTTGGTCTCCGTGACTATACTCTTCGCTGGTTCTCTACCTACTTATCCAACCGCACCTTTAGCGTTCCTTACAACTCAACTTCCTCCTCTCCTCTTCCATTCTCTGTTGGGGTCCCCCAAGGTTCTGTTCTTGGACCTCTCCTATTTTCAATCTACACCTCGTCCCTGGGTCAGCTGATAGATCCCACGGCTTCCAATACCACCTTTACACTGATGACACTCAAATCTATTTCTCTAACCCTCTACTCACTCCTTCATTCTCCTCGCGTATCACTATTTTACTATCAGATATATCACTTTGGATGTCGCACCACTTCCTCAAATATCAATCTATCCAAAACGGAACTGATCATTTCCCCTCCACCACGTGCCTCTTCCCCCTGATCTCTCTGTCAAAATTGATGGCACAACTATCAGCCCATCCCCACATGTCAAGGTCCTAGGAGTAGTCCTGGACTCTGAACTGTCCTTTAAGCCTCACATTCAATAACTGTCCAAATCTTGCCGCCTCAACCTTCACAACATCTCCAAAATATGCCCCTTTCTAACCAATGACACCACAAAACTCTTAATTCACTCCCTGGTCATCTCTCGCCTTGATTACTGCAACTCCCTCCTCATTGGCTTACCTCTGCATAATCGAACCCCCCCTTTTGTCCATCATGAATGCTGCTGCCAGACTCATCCACCTTACCAACCGCTCTGTCTCTGCTACTCCACTCTGTCAATCCCTCCACTGGCTTCTGCTCACCCAACAAATTAAATTCAAACTACTAACAATTACCTACAAAGCCACCCACAACTCTGCCCCCAGCTACATCAATGACCTAGTTTCTAAATACCAACCTAATCGTTCTCTTTGTTCTCAAGACCTCCTACTCTCTAGCTCTCTCATCACCTGCTCCCATGCTCATCTCCAGGACTTTTCCAGAGCCTCTCCAAGCCCATGGAACTCCTTATCCCAATCTGTCTGTCTATCTCCTTCTCTATTCGCTTTTAGAGGATCCCTGAAAACCCTCCTCTTCAGAGAAGCCTACCCTTCCCACACCTAACAACTGTATTTTTATTTGAGTCCATCTGATCATCCCCCACAGCTAACTACCCTTTGTTCCACTTGACCATCCCTTCTAGATTGTAAACTCTGACGAGCAGGGCCCTCTGATCCCTCCTGTATTGTGACTGTACTGTTTTCCCTGACGTAAAGCGCTGTGCAAACTGTTGGCGCTATATAAATCCTGTATAATAATAATAATAATAATAATAATGGCAAATTGAAAACTTTCCTATATGATGTAGTCTTAATAGTAATAACACAGCAGTTTTTGTTCATTCCACAGCAACATTTGATGGACATGGGTGTTTTAAATGGCCTCTAAAGCAGAAAAAAGTCTAACTATTCCTAAAAAATTACCATACCTATTCTGCCTAACCTTAAAAAAATGATCACATGACCAGAGTGGATTAAAAATAGGGAACTAAAATTTTTTTTTTAGGAAGAATAGGTTTGAGGAGTGGGGAGATTTACGCTTTTCTTAGTAAGAGATACATTAGCCCAATTATGCTGACACTTTTAAACAGTAAAAGCAATGTTCTGGATAAAAGGTTTTAGCCATGTAAATAAAAGCTGACCATTGCAAGTACAGTACAGTTGTTATAAGGTTTGTTCCAACCTTGCAACTGCCACTATTGCTGGACAGCATAAGTTAGCCATACACTGAGAACATTTTTTCCAGTTTCTGAAGAACCACCACAAATTCAACCAGTGAATGGCCCTGTTGGCATTACTCCACAAACATCCATCATTTGGAAAATAGAAGGAGCTGGGCAGAAATTGCCAGCCAAACAGCACCTGCATCCATTTAGATGCAGGCACTGTTTGGGTATTTTCACATCTGGCCACAGCAGGACATTTGCTCATTGCCTCTGTTTAGGATGGATTGAGGAATCTGAACAAAAGAAATCAATGCGTGTATGGTAATATTTAGTCTTATGCCCCGTACACACGATCAGAATTTCCGATGGCCTCAAATGCGATGTCATTTTTCGTCGGAATTCCATTCAAGCTGTCTTGCATACACACTGTCAGACCAAATTCCGACTGTCCAAAACGCGGTGACGTAAAACACTATAACGAGCCAAGACAAATGAAGTTCAATGCTTCTGAGCATGCGTCGACTTGATTCTGAGCATGTGTGGGTTTTTTCTCCGTCGCACACAGGCGATAGGAATTTCCTATAGTTTTTTTTTTTCCCATCGGAAAAAAATAAAACATGTTCTATTTCTAAACACCAACGGAAAAAAGTCCAATGGGGCCCACACACGATCGGAATCTCTGATGAAAAAGGTCAATCGGAAATTCCGATCATGTGTACGTGGCATTAGTTAAAAGAAAAATGGGGGGTCCGACTGTCAGGATCAACAGCTAAAAAAAGCTATGCTATTGAAAGACTCTTCTGTGTTATATTTGTGACAGACAACATTTTATATGCAAGGTTTTCACCTTAAATTAATATGTATAACATCAGCAGGGGGAGCATTAAAGTGTCACTAAACCTACATTATAGAGTGTCAGATGGTAGCTACTTCCACATATGGTGGGATTGTCAGTCCATTCAGCCCCTCTGGTCACAGGTTTTTGCCATATACAGTCGTTTATACGACCGGCCTTTGACGCCTTCCCCAGAGATAGCTCTATTGTCCATGCTTCCTGGCTCCATAGCCTCCCAGAAACGCATGGAAGAGATGCTGGCCCTTGATACTGACACCTTTGACCAATTCAAGACCCTCTGGCTCCTTTGGATTGACTACTCTGCCTCGGACTCTCTGAAAACGTTATTGCTACCTCTGGGTTAACCCAGCAACTTACCCTGATTACATCATGTAGGTTTGACATGCCATGGTTTGCTCGGTCCCTCACCTCTCTATGTATTCTCTGCCTTCTTTTCTTTCTTCCTCTATCCTCTATTGTTCTCTTTCCCTCTTTTCCCCTTTATTGCTTTTCTTTCGCTCTGTTAAAAAGTTCAGGTGAATGAGTCAAGTGTCGTACTATGTAAATTGTCTAAGCCCTCACTGCCCTTTGTATGGAATGGCACTGTGCGCTCCTCGTAGGCGGCAAAGCCTCAGAGTTTATATTGATAATGTTCCCTGCTGAGGGTAGACAGTGGGATTTGCATTGTATTTTCTTGTCTCGCGGACATTTGAACGTTGTTTGTACTATTATTTTTTTCTCAAACATAATAAAAATATATTTGACTCTAAACCTACATTATAAAAAGCTATCAATAAATTATGTATTACATGCTGTTCATACTAAGTCACTATAAGATTTGTATTCTGCAAATAGCCTGGTTGATCCTGCTGTTCTCTATCTCCACCTTGTGTTCTTGTCCCCAATTCAGCAAGAGAAAAGAGGCAGAGGAGGTGGCAGTGATGTGAAGAGGGTAGGGGTGCAGTGGACCAGAGGACACCGCTGTGATGGCAGTAAAGGGGGGACAATAGACCAGAGGACACCGCTGTGATGGTAGTGATTTAATAGCAGGGGGGGGGGGGGGCAGTGGACCCTACACCAATAAGTGCTGAGATGTGAGGGAGTGCACCACTGTGGAGGAAGTGATGTGAGGGGAAGCAGAGGACACCCTGGGGGAGTGGGTGATGTATAGAGGGGGCAGAGGACACGGATGTGGGGCCTGTGATGTGAAGACGGGGCAAAGGACACCCCTGTGTGTGTGTGTGTGGGGGGAAGGGGGTGACGTAAAGGGGAGTTGAGGACACTACTGTGAAGGGGAAACTGATATGCAGGGGGCACAGAGGATCTTATGTAAGAATGGGATTGTGATTTAGGAGGAGGAGACTGCGAAGTGAAGGATCTGAGTCATCACACAAACGTGATTCGGACCTCGGTTAGAAGAAGTTTTTACTGGTTGGACCTTTGTAAACTTTACCCCTGATCTAGAGGAAACCCACACAAGTACAAAAAGAGCATGCAAACTCCTTGCAGGTAGTGTCCTGCTTTGGATTTGAGCCCCAGTGCTGCAAGACAGAGGTGCTTACATCTAAGGGTTCATGTACACAACAGCTTCTAAACTTGAATTTAGGAGCTTTTGGCAATTTTTTTTTAGCAAAGCTCCTGAACCAGGGCTGGACTGGGACAAAAATTTGGCCCTGGACTTCATCCAGACTGGCCTACCTTGACATGTCTCTCCTATGGAGGCCGGATAACTCCCGCAGCCCCCCCCCCCCCCGGCCACTCAAACTCCCTCTCCCACTTCACTAGCCACTAGCCGTTCTACTTTATTAGAGTAGAACGGTTGGTACTGGTACTTTTATATGCAGTACCAGTGGGGAAGCTAGACATTATTTCACCCAGGGCAAAGAATCAGTTTGGTGCCCCCCTTATGGGACAAGTTTAGGCAGAAGTGAGAAACTCCCAGGCCATATCTGTTGAGTCAGCTGTCTGTCCCCTCCCCCATGCTCCTCTGTCATCCCCCCTGCTCCTCTGATCCTCCCCCTGATTCTCTGTTCCCCCCAGGTGAGCTCTGTGGGGAGGGAGAGGAGGTGAGCTCTGTGGGGAGGGAGAGGAGGTGAGCTCTGCGGGGAGGGAGAGACAGAGGAGCGGAGGGTGGCAGCGGTCAGCTGTCACTGAAGCTGGCCCACTGAGACATCGGCCCACCGGGAAACTCCCATCAGTCCCAATGGCCAGTCCATCCCTGTCCTGAACTCAACTTTATAAAAGTCTATGTACACATAGGCTTTTACAAAAGTTTAGAAGCTGCTGCGGTAGGGGAGGTTCAACCTCCCTCTCCTGAACGCAGAAGAATTGTGTTCAGGATAGGAACATTTTGAGCGCTGGCTGGAAAACACAGCAAAATCATGGCAGGATTTTGCCACGTTTTGCATTTTTTTCCCATGGCTGATGGTCATAATAGGCTACGTGTACATAAGGCCTTAGCCCCTGTGCTGACACACATTAGGACACATAAGGGTTGATTTACTAAAGGCAAATAGACTGTTAACTTTTCAAGTACGGTTGCTCCACAGCTTAGTAAATGCAGTAAAGGTCTGCTGACTTCTATCATCTAATAATGTACAAGCAAAAATGCTGTTTTTTTTTTAATTTAATTTTATTTTACTTGCATGCGATTCGGTATTCGTTGCAAAACTGAAGCCTAACCTCATTTACTAAGGTCTGGAGCAACAGGACTTTCAAAATGCACAGTCTGTTTGCCTTTAGTAAATGGATTCCACAGTACCTAATGTTCTCTTTGGAGCTCAGCATGAATGCTGATCAATTCTGGCAATATTACAGAATACAAGGAAATGCTATAAAAACACATTTTCTTGCTTCCTTGTTTGCCTTTTATTTAATAAAGCTGTTACATGTATTTGCAGAGAAAATGTAACCATTTAGTGAGGAAGTTAATGTCATTCTGCTTAGATGCTGCCCTCACTACAATAATAAAACTCTCTTCTTACACCTTAAGTGCTACATCAGAAATCCTAGCCAGCTAATGACAATGTAATGACATGGAGCGTATCATGCTCACAGCATGCGGTGCTTCTACCCTCCTTCCCCCTTCCAGGGTAATAATCTGATCATGAAAAGTAGAATTACACCTGTCCATGTTCAGGCTTACAGAGCAAAGGGAGAAGTGCAAGTGCAATAATCAATCGGAGGCCTGTACCAGTGTGATCGATGAATCATGATTGGAATTAATGGGCTTTGCACTTAGTTTGCTCTTTGCATTCTTTACTAAAGGAAAATCTGTGAGTATATTTGATATAGGTACTTGCCTGCTCTCATTCTGGTGATGCCCATTCCCTGTTGTCTGTGAAAAATGGACTTATCAGAATTGACTTTGTGCTTGGAAACAAGTCTGAACCCAACTGAGCTATCCTGCCAAGAAACTGTCACTGTGGACAGCCAATCATAAGCACATTCGGGCACTCGGGCACTGCCACTAGGGGGCCCCATCAGGGTTGCCAGCCTCAGTAAAACCAGGGGGCTAGATTCAGTAAGAGTTAGGCCGGCGTATCAGTAGATACGCCAACCTAACTCGGAATCTGCGCCGACCTAAGTTTAAGTGTATTCTCAAACAGAGATACACTTAAACCTATCTAAGATACGACGGCTTGCGCCGTCCTATCTTGGGGTGTAATTTTTAGGCTGACCGCTAGGTGGCGCTTCCATTGCGGTCGGCGTAGAATATGTAAATCACTAGATACGCCTATTCACGAACGTACGCCCGGCCGATGCAGTACAGATACGCCGTTTACGTAACGCATTATCAGGCCTATAGTTATTCCATCAAATAGCTGGAATAGTAATGTTAAGTATGGCCGCCGTTCCCGCATCGAAATTTGAAAATTTTACGTCGTTTGTGTAAGTCGTCCGTGAATAGGGATTTACGTCCACGGCGAAATCAATAGGACCGTGCGACATACTTTGCCGCAATGCACACTGGGATATGTAGGCGGATGGCGCATGCGCCGTTCGTAAAATACGTCAATCACGTCAGGTCAAGCATCATTAACATAAAACACGCCCCCTCAGCTAAACTTGAATTAGGCGCCATTACGCCCGCCCGATTTATGCTACGCCTCCGTAACTTAGCAGGCAAGTACTTTGTGAATCATGTACTTGCCTCGCTAACTTACGGCGGCGTAGTGTAAACACGATACGCTACGCCGCCGCAAAGTTAGGACGCCCTTTCTGAATCTACCCCAGGGACGGTATGTAAAAAATCTGTGTTTTTTTAAAAGTCCCAAGATTATAGTTGCCCGCCTCTTCAGTACCTTTTCAGTGTGTGTATGTGTATTCTGTGTGTGTGTGTGTATACTGTGTATGTATACTGTATGTGTGTGTATATACTGTGTGGCCCCATAATTTATTGCCTGGTGGCCCCAAAATCTCCTATTGCCTGGGGGGCCCCATAAGTTGTCAGTTCGTCCCTGCGCATAGGCATTCCCTGCCCCACAGACACATGTATACGTGTGGCTGTTGGGTGGGAATGCCTCCAACGCTTATGGTTGGCTGTCTGCAGTGACATTTTCCTGGTAGGGTAACTCAAACGTGTTAGGACTCAAACGGGTTAGACCCTGTTGTCTATGGGTTTATGCACATGGGGTTTTTATAGACATTTTCAATGCCTAGTGTAATTTTCTGGTTCTTTCCTGCATCTGGGGAGCCACACGTGCCATGTACAGCCTGGCATATAGGTGAATGGCCATACGCGGCGGCAGTGCTCTTGTAACTGCTAATACCTCTTTGCATTGGTGTGCATGTGCGTCTGAATTATTTTGCAAATGCGAAGAACAAACCATGTACATGTAGTGCTCCTCATGTTCTTCATGATTTTATGTAAATAAAGGCATTTGGATCTCAGTTTTGTGTGCAGCCATCCGTATTTTCATTACAAATCATATTGTAGCTAAATGTTATTAAAAATGTCCTTTCCTTTTCAATCTGTAGCCGCTGTAATTTTACTGTAAAATTCAACGCAATATGGCAACATGGAGGCAGTCTGCAGACAGATGGTGTTCAGCACGCACCCCAGGAATGTAATTTCCTGCTTGTCTAATTGGCTCACTGATTTTCACAGTCAGATTTTAGGCAAAATGGAAATCACATCTAAAGGGATGCAGACCCTGCCACTTTCTTCATTAGAACCTTGCGAGTGTGCCAGGTGATTGATAATTATAAAGTCACTCCCATGCCGATTCATTTTGCTCATGGACACAAACTCTGAATAACAAAAGGTAGGAATCTGCAACAAAGTTTGTTAAAATCTTTGCAATGTACAGAGATCACTCAGAGAGGAATGCGGAGCTACTTTAAATTTCTGTACATGTTATTGACACCTGTTTTGAAACCTGTTTGTATTGGGTTTAACGGTCAAAAAATATAAAGAAAAAAATAATAACACAAAATAACAGACCGTTGATGATCTCTGCCCAGAGACCAAAGTGGTCAAGTAGTCTGGTGGAGTGACTTTAGATTAGCAATAAGCTCCTGTTGGGGGGATGTAGGAGCAGGTGGCTAGTGACATGGCTGGGGGTGCATTATGTGTCTTGCACATGGTGTTAGTGAAATCTGAAATCCTTTCCCATCCTTGAAGCGGTCACAGCTGTGGGATCAGTTACAGATCTATGCTGCTAACAGAGGTCATGGTTACTTACTATAACAGGGGGACTAACTCACAACAGATGTGTTTCAACACACTCACTGCAGGCTTGTGCTGAATGTGAGACACAGATACATAAAGTAGCCGTGTCTGTTTATCTGCCAAAATATGACATGAATCATGTTGTGTGGCAACCTCATTAGCACATCTAAGTGCACATACAGTAAACCCCTTGGCATAATAATAATAATAATAATAATAATAATAATAATCTGCTGTTGCCTTGGTAAATTATCTAAGTATAAGTAATAATGTGCTTCAGAGGATAGGTATTACAAATGGCAACATACAGTGCAATTGCAACTGTAGCCACATATAAAAGACACAAATTAATGCAGTTATATAATTACATTTATATTCTTTAACGAAAACAATGTAAGTACCTGAATTTGACTTGGTATTAGCCTCCATACAGCAGAACCCAACGTAGGAGAGCAAGAAGCAACACAAGGAGCCAATCAGTTTGTGCTGAAAAAACACATACTGAATAAAAGAAAGAAGCGTGACAGAGAGAGGAGGAGCTTATCACCATGCTGCTTCTCCTTCACTGTCCAGTCACAAACTGGAGGCGGATCCATGACAGTGTAGTCTCAAAGATAATACCGTATTTATCGGCGTATACCGCACACTTTTTTGCCCTGAAAATCAGGGCAAAATCGTGGGTGCGCGATATACGCCGATACCCGCGCCGAGTTTGAACCACTGCGCCGGCATATACCGAGCGCAGTACACTCCGGTATAGTTGGGCAGGCTAGGCTCCTCTCGCAGTCACGTCCTGGACGTACAGGACGCACAGGACGTGACCGCGAGAGGAGCCGAGCCTGCCCAACTATACCCGAGTGTACTGCGCTCGGTATATGCCGGCGCAGTGTTTCAAACTCAGCGCGGGGGATCGAGCGGGGAGGACACCGCAGAAGGATGCCGGACCCGACGAGGAGGACACCACCGAAGCCGCAGACGGACGCCGGACCCGACGAGGAGGACACCACCGAAGCCGCAGACGGACGCCGTCATCCTCCTTCAGTTTAAACTATGACATCTGCAGATTAAACTGAGGATAAGATGACAAATTCCTTGGCTGTAAAGGGATAAGAGGGTTTAGTTCTGTTTTAAAGGAGTTGTAAAGTAAAAAAAATATTCACCTTAATGCAATCTATGCATTAAGGTGAAAAAACATCTGATGCTGCCGGTCCCCCTCCGAGCCCCCGTTATACTTACCTGACCCCTTGAAAGTCCTGCGCGGTCCCGAGATCCTCTTCGCCGCTCAGCCTGGACGCTGATTGGCTAGAGCAGATGGATTAGCAGTGCAGCCATTGGCTGGCGCTGCTGTCAATCACAACCAGTGACGCGGCGCGCCGAGGGGCGGAGCCGAGTGATACAGTGAGCGGCTATGGCCGCTCGCTGTATAACGGGAGCGCGCCCGCAATTACTCGCCACCATGCGTGCTCTCGCATGATTGTGGTTAGTACTTGCGGGGAGGACCAGAGACAGCCGCGGAGGGACCCCAGAAGATGTGGATCGGGGACACTGCACAGTGGAGGTAAGTATAACATGTTTGTTATTTTAAAGGAAACATTTTTTTTCCTTTAATAACCCATTAAGTTCCACCCATCGACAGCAGTCACAGCATTCTGCCACGCTAGGCACTCTGCATGTGCATGTGCCCTCCTCTATCTTTATGCAGCACCAACCGACCCAGGTGCCACGGCCCCATTATGTACTGTAACACTCCACAAACGAAGACCCTGTGCACTGCAGGGCTTTGTGACCACATCATTCGACTTACTCACCAGAGCCAAACGCCATGTACCTCTCTAAAAAGCACACTGTGGCGTGTTGTGATTCAAGGCTGTAAATTGTTACCCGAAGCTGGATAATTTCTTTCAAATAATTCAGTATGTAGGAAAATTATCCTCTAGGGATAAGATTACAAGTTATTTCATTAGCTTCGTAATGCCATTTTGCCCTGCAAATGTGCTAATCTGGTTTGGGAATCTGAGTGGTTATACATTTTTTTTTCTGTTATTTTGTCCTATTTGTTTGCTTCACAATAATAAAAAAAATCTCTTCAAAGTTGTGGTCATGTTCTGTAAATTAAATGATGTAAATGCTCAAACAATCCATGTTAATTCCAGGTTGTGAGGCAACAAAACACAAAAAATGGGTGAATACTTTTGCAAGGCACTGTATGCTTCTGGTGGTCTCATTATAGTACTTATTTTGTATCTTTGGACATGTTAATGGTGGCATCATTATGGTACTGATTTAATACAGTATCTGTGGACATGTTTATGGTGGCATCATTATGGTACTGATTTAATAAAGTATCTGTGGACATGTTTATGGTGGTGTCATTGCTACGTATTTTAATATCTGTGTCTATGTTAATGGTGGTGTCCAAAACATAGAAGAGTGATAGCAGATAAAAGACCAACTGATCCATATATGATATTGATATATATATATATATATATATATCTCTGTGCTCAAACTCTCTTTTAAAGGATAGTGATCATATGAAGCAATGTAATATCACATAGTGGTTTGGCTCCTTTTTAAATCATAGTAACAGAAATCACCCAAAAAAGTTTACATACCCTGGAATGCTTCACCTTGGTACAGACACACAAGGCGACACAGGCTAAAATGTCAATTAAAGGTTAATTTCCCCACATCTGTGGCTTTTTAAATTGTAATTAGTTCTGTGTATAAATAGCCAATGAGTTTGTTAGCTCTCATGTGAATGCACTGAAAAGACTGGATACTGAGCCATGGAGAGCAGAAAAGAACTGTCAAAAAACCTGCGTGACAAGGTAATGGAACTTTATAAAAATGCAAAAGGATATGAATAGATATCCAAAGCCTTTAATTTGTTAGTAAGTACTGTTAAATCACTTATTAAGAAATTGAAAATTTGGGATCCCTTTATACCAAGCCCAGGACATGTAGTCCAAGAAAAATTGCAGCCACAACTGTCAGAAGAATTATCTGGGATACAAAGAAAAGGTAACCTCAGAAGAAATACAGGCTGCTCTAGTAAAAAATGGTGTGGTTGTTTTTAAAGGGTCACTAAAGGAATTTTTTTTTTGCTAAATAGCTTCCTTTACCTTACTGCAGTAATGGTTTCATGTCCTCATTGTTCGTTTTTGCTTTCATGTTGCTGTAAATCCTCTCTGTTCTGGACACTTCCTGGTTGCCTGTTTCCTGATAACCACAGTACTGGGAGATTTCTCACGGTGGTCACTAATCAAGGAGGTGTGATTACTGTGTGTAAAACGAAACTGGATTGGTGCTGAGGAGTTTTAGACAAAGTATCACTGCTCTCTATTGGCTGACTGCCCTCTAGTGGCTCTCTGTACATCAGAGAACCAGCAAACAACAGCAAAAACGAAACTACACTGCAGGCACATTATATGATTGTTTTTTTATCTATTTTTAATCATTTTTAAAAGGAATCAGTTAACTATTATGTCTCTATGCCCTGTAAACAGTCATTTCAGCTAAAAAAATGTTTTCCTTTAGTGACCCTTTAAGGAGCACAGTACGACAATACTTGAGCAAAAATGATCTGCTTGGTCGACTTGCCAAAATGAAGCCTTTACTTGGCCAATGCCACAAAAAAACTTCCACTTCTTAATAAATGATTGCACAGTGCTTACTTGCAAATTAATGGCTTTGAATATCTTTTTATATCCTTTTTCAGTTTTATAAATGTCCATTACCTTGTTACGCAGGTCTTTTGACAGTTCTTTTCTGCTCTACATGGTTCAGTGTCCAGCCTGTCCAATGGATTCACGTGAGAGCTAACAAACTCATTGACAATTTACAGACACTAATCGCAATTTAAAAAGCCATAGATGTGGGAAATTAACCTTAAAATGTGTTTTTTAACATGTGTGTATATAGATCTACCTTTGTCCCAAACATGTTTGAAGTTACATTTTTAACTTTTCTTCTGATAGTTTAAGGACAAGTCAGTATTTGGCTATAGTACTACATTACTGATTTTATACCTGTCAGTATAGTGCTGATTTTATATCTGTGGATATGTTTCTGGTGGTCTCATTACAGTACAGATTTTATATATTTTTCTAAGCTAATGGCTGTATTCGTTTGGTACGGATTTTATTTCTGTGTCATTATGATAGTGAGGATATATCTGTGGACATGTTTTTGATTGTATCAGTACAGTACTGACCTTATATCTGTGGGTATGTTTGTAACACTTGTATACAGTGCCTTGTGAAAGTATTCGGCCCCCTTGAACTTTACGACCTTTTGCCACATTTCAGGCTTCAAACATAAAGATATAAAACTGTATTTTTTTTTGAAGAATCACAAGTGGGACACAATTATGAAGTGGAACGAAATTTATTGGAAATTTCAAACTTTTTTAACAAATAAAAAACTGAAAAATTGGGCGTGCAAAATTATTCAGCCCCCTTAAGTTAATACCTTTGTAGCGCCACCTTTTGCTGCGATTACAGCTGTAAGTCGCTTGGCGTATGTCTCTATCAGTTTTGCACATCGAGAGACTGAAATTTTTGCCCATTCCTCCTTGCAAAACCGCTCGAGCTCAGTGAGGTTGGATGGAGAGCATTTGTGAACAGCAGTTTTCAGTTCTTTCCACAGATTCTCGATTGGATTCAGGTCTGGACTTTGACTTGGCCATTCTAACACCTGGATATGTTTATTTGTGAACCATTCCATTGTAGATTTTGCTTTATGTTTTGGATCATTGTCTTGTTGGAAGACAAATCTCCGTCCCAGTCTCAGGTCTTTTGCAGACTCCATCAGGTTTTCTTCCAGAATGGTCCTGTATTTGGCTCCATCCATCTTCCCATCAATTTTAACTATCTTCCCTGTCCCTGCTGAAGAAAAGCAGGCCCAAACCATGATGCTGCCACCACCATGTTTCACAGTGGGGATGGTGTGTTCAGGGTGATGAGCTGTGTTGCTTTTACGCCAAACATAACATTTTGCATTGTTGCCAAAAAGTTGGATTTTGGTTTCATCTGACCAGAGCACCTTCTTCCACATGTTTGGTGTGTCTCCCAGGTGGCTTGTGGCAAACTTTAAACGACACTTTTTATGGATATCTAAAAGAAATGGCTTTCTTCTTGCCACTCTTCCATAAAGGTCAGATTTGTGCAGTATACGACTGATTGTTGTCCTATGGACAGAGTCTCCCACCTCAGCTGTAGATCTCTGCAGTTCATCCAGAGTGATCATGGGCCTCTTGGCTGCATCTCTGATCAGTCTTCTACTTGTATGAGCTGAAAGTTTAGAGGGACGGCCAGGTCTTCGTAGATTTGCAGTGGTCTGATACTCCTTCCATTTCAATATTATCGCTTGCACAGTGCTCCTTGGGATGTTCAAAGCTTGGGAAATCTTTTTGTATCCAAATCCGGCTTTAAACTTCTCCACAACAGTATCTCGGACCTGCCTAGTGTGTTCCTTGTTCTTCATGATGCTCTCTGCGCTTTAAACGGACCTCTGAGACTATCACAGTGCAGGTGCATTTATACGGAGACTTACACACAGGTGGATTCTATTTATCATCATTAGTCATTTAGGTCAACATTGGATCATTCAGAGATCCTCACTGAACTTCTGGAGAGAGTTTGCTGCACTGAAAGTAAAGGAGCTGAATAATTTTGCACGCGCAATTTTTCAGTTTTTTATTTGTTAAAAAAGTTTGAAATATCCAATAAATTTCGTTCCACTTCATGATTGTGTCCCACTTGTTGATTCTTCAATTTTTTTTTTTACAGTTTTATATCTTTATGTTTTAAAGCCTGAAATGTGGCAAAAGGTCGCAAAGTTCAAGGGGGCCGAATACTTTCGCAAGGCACTGTATCTGTGTCCATCCAGGTCTCTCTTGCTCATTCATGTCTTTGCACCCAATCAAGCTCTTCACTCATTAGGCTCATATATACCAGAAGCATGCATTCTAGAATATGTCAATCCATATGCAGTTTTGATTTTAACATGCTTTTATATACATTGTAAAGGACCACATTTAGTTGACTTGAATGGTAAAATACAGGTCACTGAACTAGAAATGCAGCACATGGGACACTTTTTTTTTCAATTCACTATAACACAGTAAGGTGTATTTAAAAAAAAAAATTGCATAGCAATTCACATGAAAGTACATGACTAGGGTGAAAAAACAAATGTTAGTAGGCTATTTTCGGTGCTAGTTCAATGTTTTTCTTTGATTTAAAATGGAAAATACCACAGTTGGCCACTAGGTATCATAGGGAGAATATGTGCTAATTAGCCCTATCCAGTGGCCAAATGCAGTATTTTCTATTTTAAAGCGGGATTCCAGGCATAGGTTTTTTTTTTGCAATCCACAATACATTATATTCAATATTCTTTTACAATTATAAAAAAAACACGATTGGTACATAAAACAGTGTAAACACTTACCCGATATCTGCTCAGCGGTCTTGTGGCCATTTCCATGTTAGCTGTGGGCATGATAAGGGAAAATTTAGCCTACGTGTGGGTTAATCCCGCCTCCTCTCCAATGTGATAGGACCCCATACCCATAAAAGTTAACTCACCAGTAGCACCAGTGTTCCGTAACTATCCCGACTCCATAATTTCAGGGTGGGAACTCCGTCTGCCATGGAGTCCATCAGGAAAGGAAAATTACGGTAAGTATGATAATAAATTTTCCCTTTTCCTGACTGACTCCATGGCAGCCTACGTGTGGGAAATAACTAGTCAAACCACACGGGTGGGTATGCTGAACAAAAAATATATTTTAATTTGTCCCGTCCACAGACAAAACTGATAAACCAAAATTTACAGAAGAAAGTGCTGCAGGTTCAACACAATAATGGGACATAAATGTATTTATAGAAGACCAAGAGGCCGCTCTACAAATGACGTCTGGAGCCACATGACGAGCTGCTGCCCAAGAAGCTGCCATCCCTCTAGTGGAGTGAGCTGTCACCGCCTGTGGAGGAGCCAAGCCCTTTGCACTATAAGCCTGTTGTATAGTCTGGACGATCCAAGTTGCGATTGTTCTCGAGGAAGCCTTTTTCCCTTTGTTCATGCCTGAGTGCAGGACAAACAAATGGTCGGAGCGTCTAAAGACAGATGTAATTTGAAGGTATTCAGTGAGTATCTTGCCCATGTCCAGAGGGTGAGTTTCGTCAGAATCCGGGGACCTAAAAGTAGGGAGAACTACTTCCTGATTTTCATGGAAGACCGACGAGACCTTCGGTTTGGAGCCCAGCATAGGTATCAGAACCACTCGATCCGGGAAGAACGTGAGAAACGGCTCTTTGTGACCAAGAGAACCGATCTCAGACACTCTCTTGGCAGAGGTGATAGCGACCAGAAATGCAACCTTGGCTGAAAAGTCCTTTAAGGAGGACGGGCAGGGCCCCGACATACTGAGTCCGCTTAAGAAATCGAGCACTAGTGGGAGATCCCATTTAGGGAATCTTGGCTTCCTTTGAGGTCTCAGCCTTGAAGCCCCTCGAAAAAATTGTTTGATTAATGGATGAGCCGCCCAAGAAATTCCAGAGAAGGCTGAAAGTGCCGAAACTTGAACTCGTAGTGAACCTACGGACAGGGGAAGATCTAACCCTGTTTGGAGAAAGCTTAGAATGTCTTGGATTTCCGGATTCCTGAAGGATCTGTTTGAAGATAAGGAAAACTCCACAAACTTGGCCCAAATTCTCCCGTAAACTTTATTTGTGCTTGCTCTCCTAGAGCTCATAAGTGTAGAGATCACCCCAGAGGCGCAGCCAAGGGATTCCAGTCTTTCCCTCTCAAGAACCACACCATCAGTTTCATCAAGGCCGGGCAGGGATGAAAGAGCGACCCTTGGGAGAGAAGGTCCGGCCTGACCGGTATTGGAATTGGGTCCCGAAAACTCAGTTGGATCAGAAGAGGGAACCATGGCCTGTTCGGCCAGTAAGGAGCTATCAACGTAACTTCTACCTCTTCCGCTTGAAGATTCTTCAAAAATTTCAAGATTACTGGGATCGGGGGAAAAGCATATGCCCTCTGGAATCTCCACCGATCCGTCAGGGCATCCGTCCCGATTGCCTGACTGCAATAACCCCTCGTGTAGAATTTCTCCAGTTTGGCATTGAGCGGGGAGGCAAAGAGATCCACTTGGGGATTGATTCCCAGCGATAATATCCAACGAAATGTTTGATCGTGGAGAGACCACTCGTTGATGTCCACTTGAGTGCGTGACAGAAAATCCGCCTGGGAGTTCTGAATTCCCGGGATAAAGACAGCTGTCAGGTTGACCAGATTTTCCTGGGCCCACTTCATAATGGGTTCGACTTCCTGAAGAAGAGAAGAACTCCGTGTCCCCCCTTGTCTCTTGACATAGGCTACTGCCGTAGTGTTGTCCATCCTCAAGATTACCGATTTTCCCTTCAGGAGTTGGGAGAAGGACTGCAGGGCACACCAAGCCGCTCGAAGCTCCAGGATGTTCGAGCCTGGATTGTGGAGGCGAGCATCCCACCTGCCTTGCGCCATGCTCGTGCCGCACAGGGCCCCCCAGCCGGAGCCACTGGCATCGGTTGTCACTGTGACCCAGGAGACTGGGGCGATAGAATGGCATTTCAGCAGATTTTTCGGTTGAAGCCACCAAAAGAGACTGCCCCTCATATTTGTTGATATGAGAATCCGTTGATTCTTGCTCCCTGACTTCCACTGCCTGAGAAAGCCGGATTGGAAGGGACGTAGTCTCCATAATGCCCACTTTACCATTGGTGTTGTGGAGACCATTGTTCCAATGATCTTCAGACATTGGTATGCTTTTAGATGGCGAGTACCTAGGGCCCGAGATATCCTCTCCTGAATCACGGGGATCTTCTCCAATGGTAGAGAGATGGTGTTCTTCACCGTGTTGAATTGAGCCCCTAGATAGACCAGACACTGAGTTGGTTCCAGGTGGCTTTTGGCTAGGTTTAGGAGCCATCCGAACTCGGACAAGATCGAGATAACCTGATCTCTCTGTGTCAGAAGATGAGTTCTGTCCTGGGACAAGACAAGAAGGTCGTCCAGATAATGATAAAGGCGAATCTTCTTCAATCTGATGAGAGCTACTACCGCCAGAAGGGTTTTGGAGAAGACCCGTGGGGAAGTTGTTAGGCCGAAGGGCAGACAAACAAATTGAAGATGTTCTTGATTGATGTGAAATCTGAGATACTTGTGCAACTCTGCTGCTACCGGGACGTGGAAATAGGCATCTTTCAGGTCCACGGAAATCATCCAGTCGCCCGGCTGTATGGCTTGCTGGATTGTCGATAGAGTTTCCATTTTGAATTTTCTGCGTGTTATGAACTTGTTTAAGTATGTCAGATCTATGACTGGACGCCAGGCACCGCTTTTCTTCTGTACCAAGAAGAGAGGGGAGTATACCCCAAGAAACTGTTCGTCCTTTGGGACGTGTACTACTGCTCCTTGATTCTTCAGGAGGTCTATGTAGTCTAGAAGAACTTGTCTCTGTTCCGCTGACCCTGGAAGAAGGGTGGAAACGAACTTGGGAAGAGGAGGACTGGAGAAGGACCATGTATGTCCTGAGGTCACGGTCTTGATGACCCAAAAGTCCTTGATTGAGGCCGCCCAGACGTGCCGATAGAGGAGTAGACGAGCTCCCACACGATCCGCTTGGGCGGGCGTAATTTCAAAAAGACTTCCCCTGATCGCGTCCACTTGACGCCTGGGTGGTTGGTATAGGTCTGCGAAAGGAACCTCTACCTCTGCTCCAGTTCCTTCTGAAGTTCCCGCCCGGTCTGTAAGCACGGGCTTCCCTAGCACGGTCCGGGCTGTGTCTCCGAAATTGAGGTTTCTTTTTCCCGGTTTGACGCCTGTCCTGGGGAAGAAAACCTGACTTGCCACCCGTAGCTTTTGAGATGGCATCGTCTAGCTTATTGCCGAACAGGGTTGATCCTTCGAAGGGGATTTTACACCAGTTCTGTTTGGACGAAGAATCGGCAACCCAGGGACGTAGCCAAAGGGCCCGTTTAGCCGTAACAGATGATAGCATAATCCTTGCTAATAGACGTATTAGGTCAACAGATGCCTCACCTAAAAAAGCAGCCGCCAGCTTCAGTTCTGCGGTTGCTGAGTTCTTAGCTAGTTCTTCGGACACTCCTTTGAGGAAGGAGTCTACATTTTCCGTCCAAGCTTCCATAGCCTTTGATAAAGCCGCCAGGGCAAGAGCCGGTTTACATGCTGTGCCTGCTAGGCCATAGATTCTTCTAAGGTCTTGATCCATCCTCCGATCAAGACCATCTTTGAAAGACACAGAGTCAGCAAGTGGAAGGGTGACATGCTTGGCCAGCCTGGTTACTGCAGCATCTACCAGAGGAACGTTCTCCAGATGCCTGACATCATCCGGCCTGAAGGGATATAGTCTAGACGCCTTGTTGGCCATGGATGACTTTTTGTCTACCTTGCTCCATTCCTCTTCAAAGATACCCTTTAGTTCTGTAAGGAACGGGAACGTAGGGCGTTCTTTCCCCAAGCGTTTGAAGTATTTTCTCTGCTTGGCCGGGGAAGTAGACTGTTCTTCCCATAAGAGAGCCTCTTTGACAGCTTTGATAAGTGGCGTCACTTGAGCGAAGTCGAACTCCAAGCCTTCTTCGTCACTTTCTAGGTCACCCTCTAAGAAGGCCGGGGAAGCGGCTCGAGGCTGGGAAGGACCTGGATCCTCATGGACCTCGATGGTCGGAGAAGCAGACCTGACAGTATTGGTCTGACTTTGTGTGTGGGACATATTCTCTCTTAGAGTCCGTTGAACCACATGTTCCACCAGAGACTCGATACGATGACCTTCAGTCTCTTTTTCCCCAACCGCCTGGGCGTAGCATCGGTCGCATAATGACTTGCCCTCCGGGACACGAGTGTCACATCCCCAGCAGGCTCTGCGATCAGAGCGGCTATCATGGCGGTGGGAGCGGTGTCGTGAGGAGGAATGTGAACTTCTCCTCCGGTGGGAAGATGTAGATGGAGATCTCCTTTTGGATTTTGATCTGGAAGAATGATGCGGTCTGGCAAGGTCATGGGACTGGATTGCGGAGATAGGATCTGGATCAGAAGGGCTTTAAAGAGAGACACATAGGGAGGAAAATTGTCAGACAACACATATTGACTGTGACTTCCACCCCTAGCCCCGCCCTTATCCTGCACATACCTTGTGCGTGAGGGCTGGCCACCTGTAGACGGTGACTGGTCCATGACTTAGGACCTGCGTAAAACAGCGATACAGATCCGAAAAAGGAAGAAAACCTAAAGTGTCAGATAATGGAAAAAAATAAATGCATTGTCCCTTTAAGATTTATAAAAACCCTTGTTATTATTATTTTTTTTTTTTTTTTTAAAACATAAATAAATAAATAAATAAATAAATTATTAATAATTTAATAATAAATAAAATAAAAAATTAATTTGAATAATTAACATTTTAAAATGCATTAATCATTTGCACAGATGAGAAGCAACACTATATGCTAGCATAACATGAAAGGATAATACAGCAGGGGGAGATCCCTGCTCACTGACCTGGCAAAGAAGAGTATCGCTCTTTGCAGCTGCACGCCTGATCAGGGAACAACCCAATATGCATAGGCGAGCAGCCGCTTTTCAAATCACCCGCCGGTGACGTCACCTGTCGTCCGCACGCCTGCGCGGTGCAATCGATGCGACGGCGCGTGCGCGGCCGCCGCAGATTCGACAGACTGCGCATGCGCGAAACCAGGCCTCGCTCTGAGAGTGGGCACAGCGCATGCGCGGGGTACTGGCGCTCGCGACCAGGAAGCAAAGTGCGAGCTGGAACGCAGAAGCGCTCCAGCCGCCATGGGGACAAAAACAGACACAGGCAGACAACAAATAATACAAATAGGCGACTGCCATGAAAGAATAGGACCTTGCCAGCCGTGATGAGACGTCTTCAGCACACACAGCAAACGCCCAAAGGGTTGCTGCAAAGCTCTCCACCCGCCCATGGCTGGGATCCGAGCTGCACCGCTCAGGTGTGCCATCCATTCCTGTCCTGAGAAGTTTCTGAATTCATGGAGGAGGAAAAAAAAGGAACACTGGTGCTACTGGTGAGTTAACTTTTATGGGTATGGGGTCCTATCACATTGGAGAGGAGGTGGGATTAACCCACACGTAGGCTGCCATGGAGTCAGTCAGGAAAAGCCCAGTTCCAGTGTCTTCCTGGATTTCCCTAGAGAGGTGCATGCTGGGATTTTTAGGCACAATAATGCCCAGAGACTCCTGGGAAATGAGTGTCATCATTTCCCAGGAGGCAATGGGGTCTTAGGACAGGAAGTTGAGCCACCGCGGACTAGGAACTAGGCAGATTACGAAATCTGCCTAGTAACAACTATATACAAGTGAATACATTTTTTTTTTAAGAATATATATATATTTTTTTTTACATTAAAGGCAAGCTGTTAATAAAAAGTTTGTTTTTAGGATGGAACTCTGCTTTAAATCAATGAAAAATCATCCACAACCTGGCCCCCAGCTACATCACTAACCTAGTCTCAAAATACCAACCTAGTCATTCTTTTTGCTCCTTCCAAGACCTCATGCTCTCTAACTCCCTTGTCACCTCATCCCATGCTCGCCTTCAGGACTTCTCCAGAGCCTCTCATATCCTCTGGAATGCTCTACCCCAATCTGTCTGACTTTCTCCTACTTTTTCCACTTTCCGACAATCCCTGAAAACTCATCTCTTCAGAGAAGCCTATCTGGCCCCCACCTAACTGTACATTTATTTTCTCCATCAGCACATCCCCCACAGTTATTATCTCTTGACCTTCCCTCTTAGATTTGAAGCTCTAAGGAGCAGGGCCCTCTGATTCCTAATGTATTAAAGTGTATTGTATTAAAGTGTATTGTATTGTATTTGTGCTGTGTAAACTGTTGGCGCTATATAAATTCTGTATAATAATAGCAATAACCTAGCAGAGGAAATAGTCTAATAACAATAGTTTTTTTTCCCCTTATTCACACAGACATGTACATGCACTTTCTCTGGGTGAAATAATATGCAATCTTTTTATAAATACATCCCAATTTGTTGGTATGGACTAGCTACATTAAAAACACTGGATTTTCGATTTTCCATATGTTTTGCCTGCTCAAAAAGATTAACTCAACAGCATGACAATATATAATTGGAAAATAATTAATCCTTTAGGGTAGTCGGCCTAAAAGCTGTTTTATAAAGCCATAGAGAGAGGCAAAATGGTAGCACAACACAGTGAAGTCAAAATCAAATCTTACTATGAGTAAGCATTTATGATTTGTGTGAAACGTGTCAACTTAGACATGTGCATTTGTGTGCGTCTGAATGTATTTTCATTATCGTTTTAACAAACAAAAACGAACGTGCAGAATCCGAAATCCGAAAGATCCGACTAAAAAAAAAAATGCTGTATTTTCGATTCGTATTTTGTTGCTACAACAGTTCGATATAGATAGGAGATTCGACATGACGCTGACAATGGCAATCTGTGTCTATCGAATCTGCGGTCTAATGTGCCTAAACTTAACTGTATTAGTCCAAGATTATTCAACATAGAGAGGAAAGATTCGACATAGAGAGGAAAGATTTGACATTATAGAGCCAGTGTTGGGGTAGACCATTCGACATGGACGACGAACATTAGACGAAGCAGCGAAAAACATACAAACGTCGAATCTGTCATTGAAGGTTTATGGTGTCTGTCGAAAGTTCTAAGAAGCACCTAAACTGTACGACGCTGCAATCGTAAATTTCCGGTCAAATGCTCAGCCCATAGGCTATAGAAGAATTTGAATGTTGGTTAACTAGTAATGATTATTTATAAATATAATTATTACTAGTGTCATACAACATTAGAATTCTACTATAGCTTGTAGGCGGAACATTCGTCCGGAAATGTACGATTGCGGCGTCGTACAGTTTAGCTGCTCCGTCGAATCTTCTTAGAACATTTGACGGACACCATGAGCCTTCAATGACAGATTCGACCTTAATTAATTCGGATTTTCGGACGAATGCATTTCTTTAACAAAACAAAATAAATAAAAACAAATTTCGGGAGTAACTAAATGTATTTTTCGGACGAAAACTACATTCCGAAACAAAATATTTCAGTGTACACATGTCTATCAACCATGTCCCTGTGTATTTGTCTGGCATGGCAACAATAAAGAACCTTCAAGATTTTGACTTCACTGTGGTGTGCTACCATTTTCCTTTTCTCCATTGCTTTCTTTGGTGACAAGCCGGGGTGAGCACCTGTAACAGTCAATCACCCACTGATCGACTGAGCGGTGTATACTTTGTGGTTTGTTTTATAAAGCCATCTTGGGTTAGGGCTGGTGGCCGCATTAGGAATTTATGAGTTGAACGTTCACCAAAAAGCTTCATGCTCCTCACTAATAGATGATGCGGTTGTTCAAAAGCTGGAAGCATGTGGTGATTTTGGCCCCAACAAATTTCCCTTGCTGCCAGAAGGACATCTGAACATATGAGTGGGAAAGTAGATGGCAACCTGCATGTGGCAATTTCTGCTGAGAAGGTCCAAAACAAAATTCTCTGTATGTAATTTCTACATATGGGCACCTTTATTGCTACTCTTGAAAACATAAGGGTATAACATATGCTGGTACCGATGATCCATGTAGTTAACTAAGTAAAATGGAACATAGATTCTTGATAGAGAAGCCGTCCAATGATAACATTCTCTGTCACATGAGAATGTTAACAGCTGCTGGCCGTTCTTTAGGGATACTCCTCACCCCAGCTATGAATTTGGCTAATAGCAATGAACAGCACAAGCCAGGGTAGAATATTTCATTATTAGATAGGCAAAGTAGACTTTTCAGCTTTCAATTCAGAATCATAACCTGAATTTCCTACTACTTTGCTCCACTACTGCTGAAAATGCCAACCTAATGTGTACCTGTTCCCTGGCTATGGACATTTAAGCAACCCTGTTGGGGGATGGGGAGGGGGCAAATCAAAGTATAATGCCGCGTACACACGACCATTTTTCATGACAAGAAAAATGCAATTTTTTTAATTGGTCGTGAAAAACGGTCGTGTGTATGCTCCAGAGCATTTCTCGACGAGAAAAATGCCTGATTTTTTTTTTTTTAGAACCTGCTCTATTTTTTTTTCTCATTGTTTTTCACGTCGTTCTTTTTCACATTGTGAAAAATGGTTGTGTGTACGCTTTAACGAGGGGGGAAAAATGCGCATGATCAAAAGAAAGTTATGAGATGGGGAAATTAGCAAAAGCCGCCCAAAGGGTGGCACCATTCGAATGGAACTTCCCCTTTATAGTGCCGTTGTACGTGTTGTACGTCACTGCGCTTTACTTGAGCATTTTTTTCCACGAACCTCTGTATGCAAGGCAGGCTTGAGAGGAATCACGACAAATCACGTTGAGAAAAACGATTTTTTTTTCATGACATGAATAACGGTCGTGTGTACGCGGCATAAGCTTGTAAAACTGACTGATAACTAGTTTGGGGAGACTTTACTTTTTTGCAGAGTTCTGTACATCATTACTATTCCACGCTTTCAGGGTTCTCAAGACTCTGTGACCTTCTCCTAGTGTGCAAAATCAGATAAAGTTCATCTTATTTCCTCTCTGGAGGAGTTCCAGCATCACTCAGCTCTTTCCTCCTCAGCCATACTGTCGCTGACCCATCTCTTGGATTTGAATCTAGGGAAGTGCACATAAAAATGCAGCCTGTCTAGGAATGCCCATTTCTCCAGACTGACATCCACCCATTAAGGAATTTTGATATTTGTGTAGCACCCTTACATTTGCTAGTGTAGGTTAATTTCGTTTGCCTCTCCTCTAGGTGGAGGAGCATGTGTTAATTGCGTTTAGGAGACTGGGCAATGTTTCACAGACTATGGCTCTGTTACCTCCTCTTTTTCTTCTGGAACTCACTGGATGTTTCCAGAACATATGGGTGGAGGGACAGGCCTGAATATTCATGGAGCTTCCACCAATCCCTGGGAAGGTAGACCTAGAAGGTGGAGAAGAAACCCATAAATATTCTGAAGCCTGGCAATCTGGGAGCAGCGTCCAGGATCCAGCTGTCTGGAGGTGACCCATGTGCTTGGGACTCTGCCCCCTGGAGCATAGAAAAGAGAGAGAAAGGAAGCTCCAGAACATCACATAGCTACAATTTCAACTAGGCTTAGCTGCAAACTTCTAGCCATGCCATAAGCAGTCTGTTCAGCAAAATCAGCGGCGTTGCTATGGGGGTGCAGAGGGTGCGGGCCGCACCGGGTGACACCCGCCAGAGGGGTGACACCAGGGGCCAGGACTGCAGGGGCAAGAGCGGGGCTTCAGTCTTGGGTGTGATAGCGAGTGGGCCACTATAGTGTGTGTCGGCATTTGCCGACATCTCCTGCGGGGTGTCCCCAGGTCCCTGGCGCAGCGATCGCGACGGCCGACACTTTAGCAGCTCCCATCTGTCCCAGCCGGCTGCCTGCATGTTGGCAGTGTCAGAGCGCCGGGAGATCTCCTTTGAGTGTGTGTCGGCATTTGCCGACATCTCCTGCGGGTTGTCCCCGGGTCTCCAGCGCAGTAATGGCTGACACTTTAGCAGCTCCTATCTGTCCCAGCCAGCCAAATGTCAGCCGTGTCAGGGCGCCAGGAGATCTCCTTCCCAGGTTCCTTCTCTGCTTTGGCGTGTCTTCTGATGGGACGGGAGGAGGAATCTGGGAAGGAGATCTCCTGGCGCCCTGACACGGCTGACATGCGGCTGGCTGGGACAGATAGGAGCTGCCAAAGTGTCAGCCATCACTGTGCTGGAGACCCGGGGACACCCCGCAGGAGATGTCGGCAAATGCCAACACACACTCGAAGGAGATCTCCCGGCGCTCTGACACTAACATGCAGGCAGCCGGCTGGGACAGATGGAAGCTGCTAAAGTGTCAGCCATCAATCACTGAGAACCCGGTAACTGATAACCGGTAAGTCTTCTGCTGAGGGTGGCTTGGTTGGGGGAATAAGAGAATTTGGGCAAGAAGAGGGGTTTAGAACGGAAAGAGGGGAGATGTGGGGATTATTTGTGCTGAGACGGGGGGTCTGTGCAGGGAGGGGAAGATGGGGGATGATTTATGCTGAGGGGGGATCTGTGCAGGGAGATGGGGGGGATTATTTGTGCTGAGAGGGGGGATTTGGGGGGTAACATTTGTATAAGGAGGGGTTTGGGGGGGATTTATACTGGGACGAGGGATATGGGGGGCATTTTGTACTGAAAAGGGGGATTTGTGCTGAAAGGGGGTATATGAGGGTGATGACTTGTGCTGGTAGGGGAAAATGGAGGGGAAGTAATGTGCTGAGAGGGGGTATTTGTACTGGAAGGGGGCATATGGGGGTGAAGATTTTTAAGAGGGGGAATATTGGGGGGGGGGGTTTGTGCTGAGAGGGGGAATGAGGGAAGGAGAAAGAGGAATTGTGCTAGAAGGGGGTATATGGGGGTGAGGGGCACTCTGCACATAGTTCTTTAGAAGATGGGGGAAGGGGTGGGGTGACACCATGTTTTACCGCACCAGGTGACACCAACCCTAATGACGCCACTGAGCAAAAGCCAAGCACAGCAACCTTCTGGATCCTAGGAGATTGAGTGAGTACAAGCCAGCCATACACTCAAAGGAAGGAGAGGACAGTGCAATATCTCCTATGGCTGGGACTGTGTTAGTTTTAGTGTAGTGCAAGACAGTCAGGGGCACTCTAAGGCCTCGTACACACGACAGAGATTCTCGGCAGAATTCGCCGAGAAACTCGGTCAAAACCCGGATTCTGCCGAGAATCTCTGTCGTCTGTACAGTTTTGGCTCGATGGAGCCGCCGAGGAACTCGACGAGAAAATAGAGAACATGTTCTCTATTTTCTCGTTGTCCTCGTTCTTCTATGGGAGAACCCGGTCCGCCGAGCTCCTCGGCGGCTTCATCCCAAAACTCGACGAGGAACTCGACGTGCCAAGCACGTCGAGTTCCTCTGTCGTGTGTACGGGGCCTAACACCTCTAACTTTGGGCCTACCATTACGCATACTGTTGTGCAGCACAGTTCAGTTTGGATTATAGTAGCCATAGACTTTTCAGGTCCTCAGCCGTTTGTTTGGAGTTCGTAATTGCTTCAGTTCTGGGCATCCCATGTACCCCCAATTCCCATCCAAGTTCTACATTCCCAAAATAAATACTAAAAAAACAAAACCCCCTAGACTGTTTCTTAAACCATTGGAGAGAGTGTGGAAAAATTCATTTTGCCCAGATGTGGGTGCTGAAATGGGGAGATTGGCCTGAAGTCCAGCGGCTCTTTTGGGGGTAGCGCTACATTTGTGTAACTCCTCCCAAGAGTCAATCCACCATTTGTATCAAGGCTGAAGGCTGTTGAAATGAGTACTCAGGCAGAGTACTGTGGTGTTTTCAGATAGTTATGTAGAACACCCTACTGGCCCTTCCCAACAGCCCTGATCTGTCTGCTTTCTACAGAGAAGCACAGAGACCCAGTGATGGCATTGCTGGGTCTTATGTCTTATGAAGTACCGTATTTATCGGCGTATAACGCGCACCGGCGTATAACGCGCACCCTAATTTTAGGAGGGAAGTTTTAGGAAAAAAACTTTCAACAGCCCCTTTTATATTCCAAAGCCCCCTGCACATTACATACAGATCCCAGCACATTACACATAGATCACATCCCAGCACATTACATATAGATCACATCCCAGCACATTACATATAGATCACATCCCAGAACTTAGATCACATCCCAGCACATTACATATAGATCACATCCCAGCACTTAGATCACATCCCAGCACATTACATATAGCCCCCAATCCTGTGGGAAAAAAAGATTTTTTGTTGTTTTGTACTTACAGTTTTGATGTCTTGCACGGCGTCCATCTGCGGCCTCGTCGGGTCCGGCGTCCTTCTGCGGCCTCGTCGGGTGTCCTCTTCGGCGGGTCGGGCGTCCGTCTTCGGCGGGTCGGGCGTCCATCTTCGGCGGGTCGGGCGTCCATCTTCGGCGGGTCGGGCGTCCATCTTCGGCGGGTCGGGCGTCCATCTTCGGCGGGTCCGGTGTCCATCTTCGGCGGGTCCGGTGTCCATCTTCGGCGGCGTCCTCCCGCTCGTTTCCCGCCACGACTTTGAATACTGCGCCCGCATATAGCGAGCGCAGTACACTCGTGAATCTTCGGGCAGGCTCGGGCGCCTCTCGCACTGACGTCCTGTACGCTCAGGACGTCAGGACGTCAGTACGAGAGGCGCCGAGACTGGCCGAAGATTCACGAGTGTACTGCGCTCGCTATATGCGGGCGCAGTATTCAAACTCATGGCGGGAAAGCGGGTATCGGCGTATACTGCGCACCCACGATTTTGCCCTGATTTTCAGGGCAAAATAGTGCGCGGTATACGCCGATAAATACGGTATGTCATACAAGTGGAAAGGCTTTATTTTCAAAATGTATATTAACATGTAGATGAAGGGGGAAACTAGAAACAAAGGGAAGGCAAAAGGTGTCTGACTAATTTAACTTTCCATTGTCGTGTTTACTTCCCACAACTATTGACCATAATGTATCTTCTTAAGGCAGCAAGTATAAAACAAAATATAAGAGTCTTGCGAGCTACCTACTGAGAATAAAAATGTATAAGGACAGCTGCTGGCACTAACCACGTCCCATATAGCTGTGTGATAGCATAAAAAACAAAGAAACTTGTGCCACGCTATTTACCTATTGTTCTGCTATAACAGCAGTAAAAAAATAATAAAGTGTCAATAGGCTATATCAGGGCTCAAAATTTCAAGCCCTGAGCTACTAGCCAGGCCTCAAGAGTTACTCGCCACCAGTTGCCCCACCTAATTCATACACTGCTCCACGCCTAATTGCGCCCCTAAACACGCCCTCATAGATTATCTCATGGAATGACACCGTTAAATGTTTTATGCAGAATCAAGTTACACAATTAAATATTACCAAAAACAACTTTAATAAAATGGGACAGGGCACTGGGGAGAGACCAGAGGGACAGGGCACTGGGGGCAGACCAGAGGGACAGGGCACTAGAACTGGATCTCTTCCCCATTCTCTTGCTGTCTCCTCTGCAACTCCCATCCATCCATCCTCTCTCTCCCTCTCCTATTCATCTCATCATCAGGAGCCTGTGTGTGCGGCTCCACGCTTGCATGTCCCCACTTCCCCCTTTTATTCAGGCTGGCGGAGAGGAGCTGCAGCACAGCGGGAGGGAGTACAATCCAGCGCCGAGATCCACACAACTGCACAGCCGTTGACACCATAGCACAGGGCACACTGACACCGCACAGCACACATTGAGACCAGTCTGCTCACAGTGCTCAGGCTGAACTGCTGGACACCTACATAGAGCACAAGGAGAAGAAAACTGCACAAACTGGAAGGCTGCCACTCTCATGTCAGGGCAACTTTCAGTGAGCGCTGCACTGCCTACCTGGGACACCCGGAGTGGTAATTTTCGCAATCCTCCACCTGACTCATTACTTCCTGCTCCCTGCTCTCTGCTCTCCAGCTACATTGGTCGGGGGAGGGGGGTAGGCTCAGAGAGGTCATACTGTTAGGTCCCATGGCTTAATGAGAATTGTAAGGAGAGCACCTGTGTACTGCTCTGCCTGTGCGCGGCTCACCAGACTACCTTTCCCGAGCATGCACCTTTCCTCTTCGGCCGCCAATCGCATCGGGGCTCTAAGTGTAGGCACAGATTGAAGGGACATTGGTCATGCAGCCCTGTCATCACTCGCCCCCAGCTTAAATCCACTCGCCAAATGCTAGCAGGCGAGTGGAAATTTTGAGGGCTGGGCTATATGATACTGTGAAAAATCAAGTTCATAACATAGCTGAAGTAAAAAATGATAAAAATACTATAGTGACATATCCTTGTGTATAACCCTTCAAGATCTCACACATCAAACTAATATAATAAATAACAGCAGGTTCATTGCAGTAAATCCTGAATAAATAAAAGTGCCAAAAAAGTGAAAAGTAAAGTGCTATAGTGCGTACAAACTGTGATGTCCTGACCATATATCACATGGACCAGTACAACATAAATAGCATAAACGTCCTTATCAAACATAAATCTGTGAATCGATTGGAAGTGATCAAAAACTGTGTTGTAGTGTCCACACTCTTGTGCTCCCCACCCTTTTGGTAATAGCCGCTCACCTTTGAGCGTGTGACCTCACATTTAAGTTTGGTCAAACCACGCATATAAATTACCTCTGGATTCAACATTAACTGTGGGATCCCGAGCTGCTCAATAACGCTGTCTCCTCATATGTAAACAGTAGGAAAAAAGGCTTGGGTGTGATATAGTTTTATAACACCAATTTGTTATATAAAAAAAAGGTAGTTTGTTCATCCACTGTGAGACAGACCAGCTACCTCCTGCACCGTCCTGTCCCCTCCCCAACGCGTGTCAGGGGGCTATCCCCCTGAGGAAGATACGTAATTTTCCTGTATCGACACGCGTTGCAGAGGGGACAGGACTGTGCAGGAGGCAGCTGGTGGACGAACCTATAACCTCAAGTTCCCAGTGTTTTAAGCTTTGAAAAGAGCGGTGCACTGACGCACCAGACCCATGTGAGTACCCTGGACTGGGGCTTTTTTTGTATAATAAATTGGTGTTATAAAACACTATCACACTATCGATCCTTTTTTCCTACTGTTTACATATGAGGAGACAGCGTTATTGAGAAGCTCGGGATCCCACAGTTAACATAGAATCCAGAGGTGATTCATATGCGTAGTTTGACCAAGTATAATAGGGCTGTTACTGATTAAAAGTTTGATTAATTGATTTTTTTGAATCGATTAATTGACTAATTTCAATTAATTGTAATGCACATACAGATCCAACTACTTTTAGCTGATCACCTTGTAGGCTGATTCCCAGTGCAGCTACCAACCACAGGAAAAATGTATAGCAGGATACAAAAAAAACGTCACCGGATCTCCGACGGAACTCCCTGAAGCCGGCGAAGAGGTGAGTACTGATAAAAATAATTTTGATCGATGAAAAAAATTAACGATTAATCAAGGAATTAATAGTTCATTTCCACAGCCCTAAAATATAAATATGAGGTCACATGCTCAGAGGTGAGCGGCTATTACCTAAGGGTGGGGAGCACCAGAGTGCGGACACTGCAACAAGGTTTTTGATCACTTCCATTAATGGATGCACTATAGCACTTTACTTTTCGCTTTTTGGTCACTTTTATTTATTCAGGATTTACTGCAATAACCCTGCTGTTATTTATTTATATTAGTTTGATGTGTGAGATCTTGAAGGGTTATATATATCACAAGGATATGTCACTATAGTATTTTTATCCTTTTTTACTTCAGCTATATTATGAACTTGATTCTTCACAGTTGAGTATCATATAGCACTATTGACACTTTATTATTTTTTTACTGCTGTTATAGAAGAATAATAGGTAGATAGAGCGGCACAAATTTCTTTGATTTTTAAGCAAGTATAACCTAGAATCTGATGAACACAAATGTGGACGATTAAATGTTATTCATTTGCCCTTTTGTGCTCTGTTTCCTTTAACAAACACTTCCAATGTGAAAAAAGTTGACCTGCCTGACTCTGAAGGAGTTTGTCTCCAAATGTTGGCAGTTGTTGACATATTTTTCAAGGAAATGTTTTGGTAGACAGGAAGAGGTTAACATTACATGGCAGCCGAAATATTCCAAGAAGTCCTCCAGCCAGAACCGTTAATGCCCAGATGTAGCTTCCATCCTAGAATGGAGAGTCGCCACAGCTGGACACTGGAATTCTATTCAGCAGGAGATACTGGACAGAGAGTCCTGTAATTGTTGTGTAATGATCAGGATTAGGGGAAAGGCCTAGTTCTGCTCCTCCAGTTTCAAACATGATACACTTGGAAGGATCCATATGATTATTATCTCCGTAGAACAGGAAGGAAGGAGCAAGGGGGAAGGGGCTTTGTTTGTTTCTGCCATACACTAGTTGACTGTGGATCAGGCCATGTGATTGCCATGGATGGGATTAGGGATGGATGGAGATGGCCATACACAAGAGAAGCTGATTGTTTGAAAACAAAAGTTTGGTTTCTTACGTCTCAAAACCATGAATCAACAGAATGTGTGGATAAAAGACGTATTTTGGCAAAAAATAACAGTTTTGACCCTATAATGGGTACAGGCTTGTATTTAGGGGACTTGTACACCTGAAAGAAAAAAATCACATGCAATTTTTAACATGTTAATGTCTTTTCAAAAGTTTTTTTTTTAATCTTTTAAATCTACAGCTTCCATTAAATGTATACCTGGCAATCCTGCCATGAAGGTCTTCATGTTTCAGGTCCCAATGCTCTGTCCCTGTCTCTCAGTTGTGCTCCTGCATTGTCACCCTGTCACATGCACTTCCCATACAGGCAGGGCAACAGGTTCACCATCTCCACATGTCAACCTGTCGTGAAAAACGGTCGTGTGTAGGCTCCAGCGCATTTTTCGCGACGAGAAAAACGGGCATTAAAAATTTAAAACCTGCTCTATTTTTTTCGTATTTTTTCACGTTGTCGTTTTTCTCGTTGTGAAAAACGGTCGTGTGTAGGCTTTAACGACGGGGGGGAAAAAACGTGTATGCTCAGAAGCAAGTTATGAGAAGGGAAATTTGCATAATCAGCCCAAAGGGTGGCGCCATTAGAATGGAACTTCCCCTTTATAGTAACAGCCAAAACTAAGGGACACTATTCTGTGCTCCTACTCCTGGACCTCTCTGCCGCCTTCGATACGGTTGACCACCCACTCCTCCTCAAAAAACTCCACAATTTTGGTCTCCGTGACTGTACTCTTCGCTGGTTCTCCACCTACTTATCCAACCGCACCTTCAGCGTTGCTTACAACTCTACTTCCTCCTCTCCTCTTCCATTCTCTGTTGGGGTCCCCCAAGGTTCTGTTCTTGGACCTCTCCTATTTTCTATCTACACCTCCTCCCTGGGTCAGCTGATAGCCTCCCACGGCTTCCAATACCATCTTTACGCTGATGACACTCAAATCTACTTCTCTACCCCTCAACTCACTTCTTCATTCTCCTCACGTATCACTAATTTACTATCGGATATATCAGTTTGGATGTCACACCACTTCCTCAAACTCAACCTATCCAAAACGGAACTTATAATTTTTCCTCCCCCACGTGCCTCTTCCCCTGATCTCTCTGTCAAAATTAATGGTACAACTATCTGCCCATCCCCACATGTCAAGGTCCTAGGAGTAGTCCTGGACTCTGAACTCTCCTTTAAGCCTCACGTTCAATCACTGTCCAAATCTTGCCGCCTCAACCTTCGCAACATCTCCAAAATACGCCCATTTTTAACCAATGACACCACAAAACTCTTAATTCACTCCCTGGTCATCTCTCGCCTCGATTACTGCAACTCCCTCCTCATTGGCTTACCGCTGCATACTCTATCCCCCCTTCAGTCTATCATGAATGCTGCTGCCAGACTAATCCACCTTACCAACCGCTCTGTCTCTGCTACTCCTCTCTGTCAATCCCTCCACTGGCTTCCGCTCATCCAACGAATTAAATTCAAAATACTAACAATTACCTACAAAGCCATCAACAACTCTGCCCCCAGCTACATCACTGACCTAGTTTCTAAATACCAACCTGTACGTTCTCTTCGTTCTTCTCAAGACCTCCTACTCTCTAGCTCTCTCATCACCTGCTCCCATGCTCGTCTCCAGGACTTTTCTAGAGCCTCTCCATGCCTATGGAACTCCTTACCCCAATCTATCCATCTATCTCCTTCTCTATCAGCTTTTAGAGGATCCCTGAAAACCCTTCTCTTCAGAGAAGCCTACCCTTCCCACACATAACTGTTTTTTCATTTGAGTCCATCTGATCATCCCCCACAGCTAACTACCCTTTGTTCCACTTGACCCTCCCTTCTAGATTGTAAGCTCTAACGAGCAGGGCCCTCTGATCCCTCCTGTATTGATTGTATTGTGACTGTACCGTCTTCCCTGATGTAAAGCGCTGCGCAAACTGTTGGCGCTATATAAATCCTGTATAATAATAATAATAATAGTGCCGTCTTACGTGTTGTACGTCACCGCGCTTTGCTTGAGAATTTTTGATCACGATCGTGTGTATGCAAGGCAGGCTTGAGAGGAATCGTGTCAAGAAAAACTTAGTTTTTTTCCATGACATGAATAACGGTGGTGTGTACGCGGCATAAGTCTTTACTTCAAGCTTGCACAGGGCTCAGGACTCTTCCCCTGCCCCCCATGTGTCAGCAATGAGTGCCTGTGTAGCCAATCACAAATCGAACGCCATTTGTCAGACAAGGTAGTAGTACAAAAGTTGAATGGTAGATCAACTTCTGTACAGAGTGCCCATACATGGATCAAAATTAATGCGGTCCCTGATAAACTGCCCGAATTTCGATCCATGTGCGGTCACCTTAAACCTAAACCTCCACAGTCTATCACGGTTCTCCTGACCATTTAAATAAACAATAAAAGAACATGTTGTTTTCATTGCACGTTGTTTTCCTACAACAAGCTCTCTGCTCTGCTAAGAACTGAGAACAACATGTACTCATCAGTTTAATTTGATAACATTGTCTAATGAAGTGCTAATTCCAAGTAAAGAGAGCACTTGAAACATTTTAGCATCTTGTTCTATTTTGATCAAAGTGCTTGTTGAGGGTACCCGTATGCTACTGTCTATTAGTGTGAAGGGGATCACTAACCCCTCCACCTCTCCAAGGCCAATCAGAACACTTAGACCTGTTTGGACTCGATAGCTAGATAGATAGCTAGATAGATACTGTAGATAGATAGATAGATAGATAGATAGATAGGGTGCTGTCATTCACATAGTGCCTGCTAAAACAGATCAACTAATGAAAGTAACATATAATAATTATGAATGTTCAGATTTTAGCAGATTCGCATTGAAAACTGAAATTTACAGTACAGTACATAGATAATCTTTAAAAATGCAACTTTTGTGCTTTGTGGTATTTCATCAAATAGGGCTGAAAATGTATGAATGTAATGTAACATAGTCACCAGGCCATAATTGTGATTTGCCACTTTAGGCTATACAGTAGATGACGGAGGCAAAGAGATGGCTTTTCCCTGTTCTATTATCAAGATAACAGTATTCAGTATCGGACAGATCTAGGCAAGCTTTGAGGAGCAATAGCTTCCTATTGAAGGCAAGAAAGAGGTAAGTGTTTCCTTAAAAACGTTTCCAGAAAATAGTCTATGCCGTCAAGGGGCCCCAGTAGATTTTAAAAAGGTTCAGCTTTGTAAAATGTAAATGTCATTTTATTGCCATACCTGTAGGCTACATGCCCCACCGCTTCCCTGGTAGCCTGGCCAAAAAACTCCCACTTAGCTATCACCTCATCCTACATTGTTGCTAGGACATGAAAATGTTGGGCGCTCACTCCCAGTGTTATAAGAGCGAAAACTAACAAGGTAGGACAACCACATTGATGACGAGACTATATCTAAGAATATGCAAACCTTCCTGCGGATAGTACTGTTCTATGCTAAGAAGTCTATAACCTTCCACTGGAAGTCTCCATCCTTACCTACCATTGCCTTTTGGCTCACCACGATCAATCGTGCTATACCGCTGTATAAGATGACATACGAGGCCAGAGGGTGTCCAAAACAATTCTTGAAGGTCTGGGGCTCTTGGGTTGATTCCGAGAGCACCATACCTCCTGCTCCTTGAACTTTGACTGATGGCTGATACCTCTGCCCGTTGAATAGATCTAAGTGAGTAAATTAACGATTCTGTTGTTTTTCTCTCTCCTTTCTCTGTGTGTTTTTATGAAAATGCTCAATGTGTACCAGCTACCAAAGTTTTGTAAAATTATGTACCGGGCGATGTTCGCCTAGGATGTGTGTTTGTTGTATTGTCTGTTTTGTATGTACAAAAATGTCAAAATAAAAATTTACCTTTAAAAAAAAAAAAAACATGGTAGGACAAGGGGATTACTCACTGAGTTTTTTTGGCCAGGTCCTGGGAAGGGGGGAACAGGTATGACTTTAAAGTGAACATTTTTCAAAGCTATACAGTTTTTTAATATGTACATTTCTAGTAATGTCTTAAAAACATATAAGACTGTTGTCTCCTGAAGAAGTGGAGTAATCCATGAAATGCGTTGGGCCACAAAAGACCAGCATATATGTATTTTTACTTTTACAAAATGTTTTTGGTGAAACCGATGAATAATGGTGCGTACACACGACCGTTTTTCATGACGTGAAAAATGCATTTTTTTTTTTAAATGTCATTGAAAACGATGTGTGTAGGCTCCAGAGCATTTTTCTTGACGTGAAAAATGGGCATTAAAAATTTAGAACATGTTCTAATTTTTCGTGTTTTTTTTCACGTCGTAAAAAACGGTCGTGTGTAGGCTTTAACGACGGGAAAAAAACTTGCTGCATGCTCAGAAGCAAGTTATGAGACGGGAGCGCTCGTTCTGGTAAAACTAGCGTTTGTAATGGAGATAGAACATTCGTCACGATGTAACAGACTGAAAAGCACAAAGACTGAAAAGTGCGAATTGTCAAACTTTTACTAAGACAAAATCAGCAAAAGCAGCCCAAAGGGTGGCGCCATCTGAATGGAACTTCCCCTTTATAGTGCCGTCATACGTGTTGTACGTCACCGCGCTTTGCTACAGCATTTTTTTTTTTCACGATCGTGTGTATGTAAGGCAGGCTTGACAAGAATCACGTCGAGAAAAACTTCGTTATTTTCTAGGACATTAAAATCGCTTGTGTGTACGCGGAATAAGATTGTATCATGGATCAATTTTTATGGAATATTTTATGGTATATTAGTATGTTTTTCTACTTAATTGAATAAAGAAAGTATATTTTTAATAGTTGTGCCTCAAAAATACCATCTTTCACAATACGTTACTAGAAAGTCTTCAGCGCTAAAAAAATCATGCCCTGTAGTGTTCAATGTGAAAGCCCGAAGGCTTTCACACTGAAGCGGCGCGCTAGCAGGAGCGCTCCAAAAGTCTTGCTAGCCGCATCTTTACCGCGGTATAGGAGCGGTGTGTTCACCGCTCCTATACCGCACCTTCCCATTGAAATCAATGGGAAATCGCGGTAATACTGCGGTATTATCCCTTTTTCGGCCGCTAGCGGGGGTTAAAACCTCACCGCTAGCGCCCGAATATCGCGGTAAATACGACGGTATAGCCGCGCTACAAATAGCGCGGCTATATCGTCGCCGCGGCTCCACGCCTCAATGTGAAAGAGGTCTTAGTGTAAGTCACTTTTGTACACCTATAGCAACATTTCTCAGCCTATTAGCTGTTGTGGCCTCCTGTTTGCACACCCAATGTAGCGCAAATGTCCAATATAAGTATAATTTCTGCAATCAGATTCACATATACATTCTGGCCCAGATTCAGAGACGAGTTACGACGGCGTATCTCCGGATACGCCGTCGTAACTCTGAGCGTGCGGGGTCGTATCTATGCGCCTGATTCGTAGAATCAGTTACGCATAGATTTCCCTAAGATCCGACCGGCGTAAGTCTCTTACACCGTCGTATCTTAGGCTGCATATTTACGCTGGCCGCTAGGTGGCGCTTCCCTAGATTTACGCGAGGAATATGCAAATTAGGTAGATACACCGATTCAGAAACGTACGTCCGCCCGGCGCATTTTTTTACGTCGTTTGCGTAAGGCTTTTTCCGGCGTAAAGTTACCCCTCATAAAGCAGGGGTAAGTCATGTTAGGTATGGACGTCGGAAAAACACGAACAGCATCGTATTTTATGTCGTTTGCGTAAGTCGTTCGCGAATAGGGCTGTTTGTAAGTTACGTTCACCTCAAAAGCATTGACAGTTTGCGGCGTAATTTGGAGCATGCGCACTTGGAAACGTTCATGGACGGGGCATTCGCCGTTCGTAAAAAACATCAAATACGTGGGGTCACAAGTAATTTAAATAAAACACGCCCACATCATCCACATTTGAATTAGGCGGGCTTACGCCGACACATTTACACTACGCCGCCGTAACTTAGGGCGCAAGTTCTTTCTGAATACAGAACTTGCGGCGTAATGTATCTGAGATACCCGCCGATAGATACACAATTGTATCTGAATCCGGGCCTATAACTTAATATTATTTTTGTTCGCTTGTTTAACTTCTATCTAGTAAAAAATAAATCTATATTATATGCATATAATATGCATATAATATGCTGACAGAGTATCGTATGTAAACGGCACATTTAAAGGTGATCTGCTGTCCATCTCCTTTTCAGTTTATAGATTTAAAACAAGTAATGCGACCCACATGCAGCCACATGACAACATAACCACGTCTCTGTTTACAGCCTGTCTCCTGGATTTATGTTGCTACTAGTGTTTCCATAACCGCACCATCTGCTGGTGGATAAAGCAGACATGTTTATCAAACACCTGGGCATCCCCTTTCATCGCATTGGGAGAATGGCTTTGTCACGGCTCGCAAGCATTTTATTCCTTGCATAATTCGACATAACAGCTGGGTTATGAGCACATCGAAATTACCTGCTTCCTGGTAGTCTCATCGTACCTCACATTAAAAGAGAAATGGTTTAGAGTGCATTTTTTTCATTTAGTTTCTTACTACCTTTAAAACGAAATTACAAATAAACATAAAAAGCCAGACTCCAGGCACCATCATTCAATTAGATTTGGAGACGATATTATCTGATTACCTCTGCTGTTTACTAATTCCATGATGTGTTTCTTTATATAGCTTATAAAGATTGCTTTCAGTTGCTCTAAATAGTACAGCTTCCACTAATATTAGATCATAATTACATGCTCCAATATAGCCTTAAAGAGGTTGTAAAGGTTTGTTTTTTATTTTCTAAATAGGTTCCTTTAAGCTAGTGCATTGTTCACTTACCTTTTCCTTAGATTTCCCTTCTAAATGTTTTTTTTTTCTTTGTCTGAATTCCTACTTCCTGTTTCTCCTCAGTAAACTTGCCACCATCATTAGAGCGGTGGTTAGTCAGCCAGAACAGCTTACTGAGGAGGAACAGAAAGTGAGAAATTCAGACAAAGAAAACAAACATTTAGAAGGGAAATTGAAGGGAAAAGGTTAGTGAACCAACAATGCACTAGCTTAAAGGAACCTATTTGGAGAATAAAAAACAAACCTTTACAACCCCTTTAAAGCAGTGTATCTCTGGGCTAAAAAAATAACTAGATTCAGTACCTATCATGCACATTTCAAAGTTTTGCCCCCTTTTAAAGTGAAAATATAGAAAACCTGATAATCTGCTAGTAAAGCCATCCATACATGGATCATAATTTGTTGAAAGGGCTCCTGGAAGATATAGTTCTGGGAACATGCCAATGTGGGAACTGATCTCCCAGTAGCTGCAGAATATAAACAAAAAAGTCTGTGCTGCTACCCATACATCACATAGAAAGCAGAGCTCCCGGGTTTTTGATCCACAGTCGCTGGCTGCGTAGAATATTGAGGATGATCCGCACTCCGCTCTTAAACAATTGATGTATTTATTGAGAAGCCACAGTAGACAAACGCAAATAGGAAAGGTTGACGCGTTTCAGCCTATAAGGCCTTAGTCATAACCCCAGTAGTTGCCCCTTCAAAAATTTTACAAGCCTGGTAATGATGTCAAAGGGCATAAATAAATCTGTTTCTTTTTACAGTAACAAGGTTAAATGAAAACAAAAAACATACGGGAACATGCTCTAGAGTGCGAGGTTTGGAGATGAATGTGAGCAAGGCCTTGGATTACCCTATGGTTGAAGACACAAAGTAGCATAAGAGAAAATCACGGGTCATCGGTGTTAGTTTTGAAGCCTTCAAAATCAAAGCACTTACTAAAACATTGTCTGATGTTATGAATGGACACATCCTGCTAATAAAAACAAGTGGTCATCAATGGATGAACACATGAAGAAGGAGAATCTAAATGAATAGCACAGACTGAAATCATGATTAGGGGCTATTGAAGCATCAGTTGGTGAATCCACTGAGCCTTCTTTGGCTCCAGATTGAGTAGATATATAGGTGGATTCAAATAGACCGCCGCATCTTTGTGGCGGCGTAGCGTATCGTATTTACACTACGCCGCCGTAAGTTAGCTAGGCAAGTACTGTATTCACAAAGTACTTGCCTGCTAAGTTACGGCGGCATAGCGTAAATGCAGCCGGCGTAAGCGCGCCTAATTCAAATTAGGCTGAGGGGGCATGTTTTATGGTAATGGGGGGTGACCTGACGTGATTGACATTTTTTACAAACGGCGCATGCCGTCCGTGTACATATCCCAGTGTGCATTGCAGAAATGTACGCCGCAAGGACGTATTGGTTTTGACGTGGACGTAAATTACGTCCAGCCCTATTCACGGACGACTTATGCAAACAACTTAACATTTTCAAATTTCGACGCAGGAACGATGGCCATACTTAAAGCGGGGGTTCACCCTAAAAAAAAAATTTTTGTCTACCATGCCATCCAGCATACTAGCGTGAGCTACAGTATGCCTTTATTTTTATTTTTTTAGCTGTACTCACAGTTTAATGCGTTAGTTAAGTTTCAGACTCCCCGTGGGGAGTAGGCATTCCTATGAAAAGGGGAACATGATTGACGGCCGGCTATGGCGCGTCATGCTTCCCGAAAATAGCCAAAATAGGACTTGGCTCTTCACAGCGCCTGCGCAGTCAGCTCCTAGTCTGTGCTCAGGCGCCGTATAGCGCAGTGAAGAGCCGAGTCCTACTCTGGCTATTTTCGGGAAGCGTGACGTGCCATAGCTGGCCGTCAATCATTTTACCCTCTTCATAGGAACGCCTACTCCCCGCGGGGAGTCTGAAACGAAACTAACGGATTAAAGTGTGAGTACAGCCCAAAAAATAAAATAAAGACATACTGTAGCTCACGCTAGTATGCTGAATGGCATGGTAGAAAGTTGTATTTTAGGGTGAACCCCCACTTTAACATTACTAGTCCAGCTATTTGATGGAATAACTTTACGCCTGAAAATGCCTTGTGTAAACGGCGTATCTATACTGCGACGGGCGCGCGTACGTTCGTGAATAGGCCTATCTAGTGATTTACATATTCTACGCCGAGCGCAATGGAAGCGCCACCTAGCGGCCAGCCTAAATATTGCACCCTTAGATAGGTTTAAGTGTATCTCTGTTTGAGAATACACTTAAACTTAGGACGGCGGAGATTCCGAGTTAGGTCGGCGTATCTACTGATTCTACCGGCCTAACTCTATGTGAATCTAGCTAATATTCTGAATTCATCACTAGACCTACAGACTAGACAAGTAAAACATGATCAACCACACCTGCAAAATTATCATATCTACATTCCTGTGTCTAAATTAAATGTTTTAATGGGCCGGAACACCATTTGTCTATCATCACCATTTTGCTTTTGTTGCCTACATTCTTGCTATGAAACTGATGACATCCATGCAGCAACGCTCTTCCTTCCTGTAGTACTGCTGTGCTTATATTATAGCTACTTTGATTGATATTCACCATACCAAATGTGGGCATTTTTACTATGGCATTGACAGACCTTTCTATTGACAACACTTTGATCTGCCTTCTTTGATACTGCTTGGTATATTTACTGTCATTTTTTATTTGTGTTATTTCTACAATAGTGCAAACAACCAGAGCTTAAGGAAAATGATGTTCAAATATTTAAAGCGGACCATCAGTCATTTTATCAACTTTTCATCCATTAAATCTCCTGCCCTTGTTGTTTTAACTTTGGATAGTAAAAATATTATTTTCTGCCAGTAAATACCTTACACAGCCGACTTTCTGTTTCTTGTCTGGTAAAAAGCCTAGGCTTATGACATCATGCACAAATCCAGAAATAAAAAGACAGCAATAAAAACCTAATAGGTGTTATAATCCCCCTTTGCTCTATTCAAAACTAAAAAAAAAAGGATTTGGTTTTAGGTTATTTTTTTTGCTGCTTTAGTTTTTGTACACATGTTGAAATTTCCATTTTTGGCTATAAAATGGCTTAAACCTTCAAAACCTTCTGAAAGCACAGACCCTCTGACTGCACGGCTTACCCTGTGTCCTCTGTGGTGTTCCAGTGACTCTGAATTGGAATTACTGGGATATTCTGTCTGGGTATGTTATTGAGTGGACATGGCAAATGATACATTTTAACAGTATTTATTTCGTTTTTGTATACTGCCTTTTACTATTATGGTAACTGTCTTTTTTCCTCTTTGAACATTGATTCTCTAAATCAATCATCTGAGGAATGCTGCAAAAAGATGCTATGATTAAGCACTAAAGTTTAGTATGAAATGTGTCAGCTTGTACCCCGTTTGCTGTGGCATGTATCCTGTGTTTTTCATTTTACAATAAAAGCAACAAGTTTTGGAGTGCGGCTGTCCAGAAATCCTTCCTTCTTTTTGCATTATTCTATGCATTGCCAGCACCCATGGCTTCGGATTTGGTGAGGAGATTCCTAATTAGTATCCTTGAGCGGATTTGGTGAGGAGATTCCTAATTAGTATCCTTGAGCCCTGATCCTTTCTCTCAATCCCCTGAGGATGCCCTTTAGGGGGCGAAACCTGTCAGGATAAAAACATCATACCATCACCTACCTTGAAAATGTCTCCCATGACATGATAAAGTGACTATTCGCTAACTTTTTTATGTTGCATACATTTTTAACAATGTGTAAATAAAATGTGTTAGTACCCATAAAGATTTTATCTTTAAAAATTATGGGCCAGATTCACAAAAGAGATACGACGGCATATCTCCTGATACGCCGTTGTATCTCTGAGATCCGTCCGTCATAACTATGCGCCTGATTCATAGAATCAGGTTACGCATAGATCTCCCAAAGATCCGACAGGTGGATCTTAGGCTGCAATTCTAGGCCGGCCGCTAGGCGGCGATTCCATTGCGTCGCCGTAAATTTACGTTGTTTCCGTAGAGATACGCGGCGTAAAACCAAACCTGCCCTCTAGGTGGTCTAGCCAATCTTAAGTATGGCCGTCGTTCCCGCGTCGAAATTTGAAATTTCACGTCGTTTGCGTAAGTCGTCTGTGAATGGTGCTGGACACCATTTACGTTAATGTCGAAACCAATGACGTCCTTGCGACGTCATTTAGCGCAATGCACGTCAGGTAATTTTAGGGACGGAGCATGCGCAGGAACGCGCCTAATTTAAATGGTCCCCGCCCAATCTGAATTAGGCGGGCTTGCGCCGGGCGGATTTACGCTACACCGCCGCAAGTTTACAGGCAAGTGCTTTGTGAATCAAGCACTCATGCTGAAAACTTGCGGCGGTGTAACGTAAATGGGATACGTTACGACGCCGCAGCGTAGCCCAATTCTATGTGAATCTGGCCCTATCTGTCTAAGGCACCATTAAAAATCCCACAAGAAAAAAAAAAACACTTTCCTGTGTATATATACATCTGTACCATGTTGCTGTGTTGTGTGCAGATCCTCTGATATTCTGGGTTTAGTTGTGGCTTTGTACCATGTGACATTCTGTATAGTCTGATGTAGACTCAGGGCCTTCCAGCCACTTCCTGCTTCATCATAGCCAAGAACCAGGGCCGCTGTTAGAAATCATGGGGCCCCGTACAGCCTACCTGACAGGGCCCCTCCCAATCCCGCACTCGACCTCACCCCTGATCCCATGCTGTCACGAGGGGGGGGGGGGGCCGGGGAAACTGGTGGCAGGAGCATGTTACATATTTCACCCTAAAAACAGGTGAAACATGCAACATGTTCCAAAAGGTGAACTTATTCTTTAGTAACCATTAATATTCTAAATATATTACACATTTTATAAAGCAGCACAGATGTCTTATTTTATAACATTTTTCACAACTAATTTGATGGGATGAGCTCGGGTGTGTTCGGACTCTAGTCTGAAACCACCATGGCTATCCTGCTACGAAGCTGTCACAGTGCCCCACCAATCAAAATTGAATCTGAATGGGACAGATGTCAGTGTTTTGATGTCCATGCCCATTCAGTGTGTGTCCACATACATCACAGACTTGCGGTGGCTATATGGGTGGCCAGATGTAAATGGACTTGGGTCCATTTACTGTACATCAGGCTAACTCTGATCTGCCACATTTGAGATACAGTCCTTTTTCATTTTGTTTTGGACCTGAATGGACATGGAGGTAGGTGGGTGTAAACGGACACAAGGCAATTTACATCTGGACTCCCTATTAGTACATGGAGCTATCAAGCAGGTTCGAAGGAAAAACTAACAGGCGGATCTAATTGGAAACCTGGGGTAAAAGGTTCTTAAAGGGGAGTGGTTTGGGGGGTGGCAAACATGCAGGTCAGCTGTGTGTTTTTACTGCCCCCCCCAATCAAAAGTGTAGAGTAGCATCTATCTGTGCATTTATGATGATGAGGATAATGATAGAGATTACAGCACAGCAGGTTCTCTGTGGCTCTCTCAGTGTCACATGGCTGTTGGTGCTGACATTGTTAACTTATGGCTGGCTGTACTGTGGGACTATAACACAGCACATAGCAATGCAGCATCCAATAGCCATGTGACACTGAGAGAACCACAGAGAACCTGCTGTGCTGTGATCTCTATCATTATCATTAGCACACAGCAGGGAGTCTGAGGACTGCACTTGCCTGAGTAGCCTGTGTGTCATCTGAAGGGGACTGCTTGCCTGTGTATCACTGCCACAAGTTCTCCTGCTGAACTCTGAGCCTCCTCTGTCACAGTGATCGCTCTCTCCCTCGGGCTTCAGCAACGGACTCTGATGCAGGAGAGCCACTTCACAATAGAATCCATCCGCCGGGGAAGGCACACAGTGAATGGCCGGGACTATAATCTGTGTAGGTGCACAGGTTAAGAGCAGCATGTAGTGGGATTCTGTGCCTGCGCCCGAAAATGGAGAAATAGTCCCTCCTCTGCTCTCACCTCCTGGGCCCCTCTGTTGACCTGAGGGGGCCCGGGAAATTACTATATTTCCTGGCAATAAAGTGGGTGTGGGGCTGTGGGTTATAAAGTCCTATTTTTTTTTTTGCTAGAAATAAATTTTAGCATTAACCGGGCCCCCCTCTGGAGTTTATAAGGCCGGGGCCCGGTACAACAGGGCTGGCTGTACTGCCTTATCAGCGGCCCTGCCAAGAACACATCCCTCTGCAGACTCTCAGATTCTGCAAATGATGTCACGTCCATCAATTTCTGATGGTGGGTGGGATGGAATACATCCTAATTAGCATTCAGTCCTGCCCGGTTAGACCTACAGAAGAGTCCAGAACTTTCAAGTCCTGCCTCACAGATCACAGCATTATTCGAAAATGAAACTCCTACATACACAGCCTCTTCTGATGGCTAGCTGTACTGCTGCTCAGCAAAATTGAATAGATCACAATTAGAAGTCAATCCTGCCCAGGAAAATATGCCGACCAGTGTGAACAATGAGAGTACCACCCCTCAGATTCCGCCCTCCCATAGCTCTTTCTCTGTAGTCTTGCAGTAAGCCATTATTTTTTGGCATGCTGAAAGACAGGAATGACACATTTACATCTGCTTTGCAGACCATATCAACTCCCAGAACTGCTACAAGTGAATCCCATAGCATGCCTGGAAAATATAGAGGCTCAAATTATTATGGGACATTCAGTATCAGGACTGGTAAAGGAAGGAAACGGGAAGTCAGAACACTTTGAAAATCAGCCAGGAGAAGGAGTGACATCACAGACACACAGACTTGCTTTTTACAGCTAAAAAAAGTGTCAGTAAAAGGCTTGCTGCTAAGCACAGTTATGTGTTCCCACACCACAAAAAAAGTGTAGCGCTAACTTACTAATCAATAACTTAACAATAATTTGGAAGCCCTCTAATGTATATAAATCTCAATGAACTTCAATATTACCAGAATACTGGTCTCTGTAATATGCAAGGTTATATATAATACACATCAAACTGAAAAAAGGCAAAAAATAATGTAACTTAGCGGGGATGGTGGAAACCCCTCCTATAGATATTTGCACTACAGATTAACTTCAAGTGCAAAAATTCCAATGATATGTAATACACATCATAATGAGAATAAGACATACATTTTTTTTAAACTTAGCAAGGATGGTGGAAACCCCCCTACAGATAATTGCAATACAAATTAACTTCAAGTGCAACAACTTTTTAGTTAGGAGCCTCACACCATTATAGCACTTTGGAATTTTTATTTTTTAGATTGTTACACTTAATTCTATATGATTTAGTTACTATTATAATGTGAATTTTTGCACTTGAAGTTCATTTTCCACCATTTTCCACCACTCTTGCCAAGTCCATGTCTTTATGGACCTTGCTTTGTTCACTGGTGCGCAGTCATGTTGGAACAGTAAGGGGCTACCCCCAAACTGTTCCCACAAAGTTAGGAGCATGAAATTGTCTAAAATGTCTTTGTATGCTGACGCCTTAAGAGTTCACTTCCTTGGAACTAAGGGGCCAGGCCCAACCCCCATAAAACAACCCCCCACTATAATCCCCCCTAGAACAAATGATTTGGACTAGTGCACAAAGCAAGGTCCATAAAGACATGGGTAAGCGAGTTTGGGGTGGAGGAACTTGACTGGCTTTCAAATTAGAGTGGAGACTGATTGGCATTGATAGGTACCACTGATTGGCACTGATAGGCACCACTGATTGGCAGCACTGGTGGCCACTGATTGTCAGCACTGATTGACACTAATAGGTGGCACTGATTGGCAGCACTGATTGCCACTGATAGGCAGAAATGAGGGGCCCTGATTGGCATTGATTGGCAGCACTAATTGCACTGATAGGCTGCACTGATTGGCAACACTGATTGACAGCACTGATGGGCACTGATTGCTACTGATGGATGCCATTTATGGGCAACACTGATTGGCAGCACTGATAGGCAACACTGGCACTGATAGGTGACACTAATTGGAAGCACTGATTGGCACTGGTAGGCAGCACCGATTTGCACTCATAGGTGGTTAGTACTGATAGGCAGCACTCATGGGCACTGATTGGCAGCACTGATTTGCACTGTCGGGCACTGATAGGCAACACTGATTGGCAGCACTGATGGGCACTGATAGACAGTGCTGATGGGCAGCATCCGCAACTTTTACAGGCAAGTGCCGTATTCTCAAAAGAAAGTTGTGGCGGCGTAGCGTAAATAGGCCGGCGTAAGCCCGCCTAATTCAAATTGTGAAGAGGTGGTCATGTGTTATGTAAATTATCCATGACCCGACGTGATAGCCGTTTTTCACAAACGGCGCATGCGCCGTCCATGGAATTTCCCAGTGTGCATTGCTCCAAAGTACGCCGCAAGGACGTATTGGTTTCGACGTGAACGGGAACGACGTCCATACTTAGCATTGGTACGCCGCATGTACGCCACCATATAGCAGGGGTAACTTTACGCCGGGAAAAGCCTAACGTAAACGGCGTAACTGTACTGCGTCGGCCGGTCGTACGTTCGTGAATTTGCGTATCTAGCTGATTTACATATTCTAGGCGTAAATCAGCATACACGCCCCTAGCGGCCAGCAAAAATATGCAGTTAAGATCCAACGGCGTAAGACTTACGCCGGTCGGATCTAATAGAAATCTATGCGTAACTGATTGTATGAATCAGGCGCATAGATACGATGGCTCAGACTCAGAGATACGACGGCGTATCTGGAGATACGCCGTTGTATCTCCTTTGTGAATCTGGGCCACAATGTGCATTGCAATGCGTGTTAATTGCACACATGTGTTTAACAAAACATAACGGACCAAGCTGGTGTGGATGGATGGGCCTTCAGAATTTGAGTCGCTTAAAGGTTATACAGTTCAAATAGTGTTTGAGATATTAAGGTAATATTTGATCTAATTTATTATATATGGTCACAGTCTGGAGCATTATTTAGGAGCACTGGGGTAGATTCAGGAAGCAATTACGCCTGCGTATCCATAGATACGCAGCGTAATTGCTAAGTAGCGCCGGCGTATCAACTTTCTGTATTCAGAAAGCTCGATACGCTGACTGTAGCCTAAGATACCACTGGCATAAGGCTCTTATGCCGTCGTATCTTAGGCTGCATTCTGACGCTGGCCGCTAGGTGGCGTTCCCGTAGTTGTCAGCGTAGAGTATGCAAATTGCATACTCACGCCGATTCACAAACGTACGCGCGCCCGGCGGTCGTGTTTTACGTCGTTTGCGTTCGTCGCTTTCGTCGTAAGGCTGCTCCTGCTATTAGGAGGCGCAGCCAATGGTAAGTATAGACGTCGTTCCCGTGTCGCGATTTTCGAAATTTACGTCGTTTGCGTAAGTGGATCGTGAATGGCGCTGGACGCCATTTACGTTCACGTCGAAGCAAATGACGTCCTTGAGACGTCATTTACCACAATGCACGTCGGGAAATTTTCCCGACGGAGCATGCGCAGTACGTTCGGCGCGGGAACGCGCCTAATTTAAATGATCCACGCCACATACGGGATCATTACGCACGCTTACGCCGGCCCCTTTTACGAAACGCCGCTGCAAATTACGGAGCAAATGCTTCGTGAATGAAGCGTAGCTCCAGTAATTTACGGAGGCGTAGCGTAAAAACAGTACGCTGCGCCGCCGTAGCAGTGCGTGCCCCTACCTGAATCTACCCCACTGTTTTTTTTTTTTTATTGCTATATATTTACTGAACTTAGCTGTTTTTAATAAGTAAGCTGCCAAATGTTGAAAGCCCATTGTAGCACAATGGTTTCTGATTTATAGACAATTACATGGTAGAAGAACATATAATCTTCTTTAGTATACATTAACCAGCATTCACTGCATACATAGATTTTCCACAGGAGCAAATTGCTCTGGGCAAGCCAAAAATATAAAAAAGCCACACAGTCATCACTTTGGTTTCCATGTACGTTAAAGGAAAAATGTAGCTCAATTCGTCTTTTTCCTTAATGAAAGGACATTTTGTAACTAGAAAAACCGTATGTACGTTATATTTCTCAAAGCAAAACAAGATTTATAATGCATATGCAATTTTTTCCAGCTTCATGGTCATTTAGTAAATGCAATTGCTGTTTGAACTTTTGACTGCTGAGTACATGAGCACATCAGCTCCGTCGTAGCTAATTTGGGCTTCCTGTGGCTTTCTTACCATCCTATGACATCACATGCATTGGCAACATTTGTAAGCCGTTGAGAGAATATACTCATACAAAGTGCTGTGGGTGTTTAATCAAGATTCAGTCATATTATCTGTCACCTACTTTAATCTAAAACTGCCAGTTCAAGGTTATGTGTTGTGTAATTATAGATTATTATATAGAGCAGGGGGTCTCCAAACATTCGAATGAGAGGGCCGGTTTACTGTCCTTTAGACTTAAAGCGGAGTTCCGCCCAAAAATGGAACTTCCGCTTTTCGGAATCCCCCCCCCCCCCTCTGGTGTCACATTTGGCACCTTTTAAGGGGGGAAGGGGGGAGCAGATACCTTTCTAATACAGGTATTTTGCTTTCACTTCTGGGCATAGATAGCCGAGCCACCCACGGCTATCTACACCCCGTCCGGCGCCTCCTCCGCCCCCCGATGTCTTCTGGAAAACACACAGGTCCCAGAAGACAGTAATCAGAAAAGACATCAACCGTGCAATTGTCAGTTAAAGCGACGTTAAATGGTCTGGTCATTAACCGGTTCCCGACTGTCTCGAGCAGATATACTGCAGCAGAATGGCTCCCCTGAGCGAATGGGTATTTAATTCCTTTAGCGGCCACCAGAGAGCGTTCATGCGTCGCTGCACAGCGGGAGACCCGATGCACGTGGCCGGCAGGCACTAACGGCGCTGGCAACGCACGATCGTGTGCACGAGCACCAGCATGGGGGTTTGTTTGTGTAAACAGAGGCCATTGACCACCCAATTAATAAGGGGGGTGCCCCACCCACCTGGGAGCGGTCCTGACATATTTCCCCAGCCCTGTGCCAAGAGATCAAGGACTTGATTCACAACATGCTATTGAGCGAGGTAATTCAGTAAAGCCATAGTCCATGGCCTGTCCCCGTGGTCATGGTGCAAAAGAAGGACTAAAGTCTGAGATTCTGTGTGGACTTCTGCAAGCTAAATGCCTTTACCCACCAGGATGCCTACTCGTTACCTAGGATGAAGGAGTCATTTATGGCCCTGGGCCAAGCCAAGTATTTCTCCACCCTACTGGCAAGACTCGGTGAAAGACAAAGATTCTGAAAAGACTGCATTTATCACACCCTAATCAGGTTGAGAAGCAGACCTTTCCTCCAACTTTGGTATATGACAAGATCTCAGAGGGTCCCAACCCCATCAAGAGACAACTCTGTCTGAGAGCCTGTGTGCCAAGTGGCGATTGCTCTGTGAAAACTGCCGGAGATAGAGAGACACATGACTCCATGGATGTCCCACCAGCTCCCGATGAATAGTACCTGCCTCCTTTCATGCTAAAACCTGCTGCCCTTACAGACTTGGACAAAGAAGTCCCCAGTACAGCATCTATGGATGGTCCAGAAGTCCCTGCGGGCTTAGTTGACTGTCTGGACTCTTCAGAAGAGTCAGCCTTAGCCTGGGTAAAAGGAGTATGGCTGACCCTGTTGAGCCCCGTCCACCTGAGGCTCCAGAACTTCAGGCTCAAGATGACTACTTGAGAGATGACTCCAGCGGGGACACTGAGGTCCAAAGCCCCACGCAGACTAACCATGGCCATCTCCCTGCAAAGTGCTCTGATTATTTTGTTTGAACGTTTCCTAATTATGTTTTCAGTTTTCATGTTGTTCTTTACTGAATTCTGATGCTAAGGACAGCATCTATCAAAGAAGGGGGTGGGGGTGTGTGTAGGCAGGAGCATTTTATTTTCTCTACTGCAGGTGGTGCTCAACCACAGTGACATTGCAGAAGGAGAGGAAGTCAAGAGGAATCTAGCTCCTCTATGGTTTCCTGGGTCACAGGGGACAGCTATCTGATTAGACGCTGACACCCCATGTGACTGTGGTGGTTACCTTTGATCAGGCAGGGTCTACTTAAGTCCCTGGCTCCTGGGCATGGCACACACTTTATGTGTGGCTGGAGTAGGGACAAGTCTCCTGTCTGTCAAGGACAGTGCTTAGTATCAGGGAAAGGTTCCAAAGGAGTAGGGAAAGTGCAGGGACATACCATCCTACCTGGAAGCCCCCCTACTTGGGTACAGACCATCCAGGCCACAATACACTTTCTGCTACTGACACATCGCTGTCACATCTTGTGAGTGCTTCTTCCTGTTGGGCTTGTTGTGTAATGCTGAACTTCAATTACAATATATTCATGTTACTCTGCACCTGGACTGAGTGTTTACCGCCACTGCACCACTCTGCACCTTCACACAAATATAACATAGGGGGAGGTGTTCTGTAAATCTCAGCGATCGCAGAAAACCACATAATTTATAACAGTGTAACACAGGAAGTTTTTGGCTTGCAACATTTCTGGCAGAATTACAATTATTTATTTTTCCCACTTATCAAACAGATATAACAAAAACACTTTCAATGGTAATTTTAGTGGACTAAAATAAGCAAATAAGGGAAGTTCATTGTTAGGGTTTACAAAAGCTATACCTAAAGTGCAGACATGTACTATAGCATAGTCCATTGGAAAGTTCACTTTGTGTACTTTTAAAGTGATTGTAAAGTCTAGTTATTTTTCCTATAAAAATAACAAACATGTCATACTTACCTGCTCTGTTGCAGTGGATTAGAACAGAGCAACCCGGAACCTCCTCTTTTCGGGTCCCTCTTCTGTGATCCTGGCCCCTCCCTCCTGTTCAGTGCCCCATAGCAAGTAGCTTGCTATGGGGGCACCCAAGCCCATTCAGACACGGAGCTGAAGTTCGGCCCTGCCCCTCTCACTCCTGATTGGCTAGCTGACTTTGATTGACAGCAGTGGGAGCCAATGGCACCACTGCTGTGTCTCAGCCAATCATTAAAGGGGAGTTCCACCCACAATTTCACTTTTTAAATATAAATACCCCTGTAATACACAAGCTTAATGTATTCTAGTAAAGTTAGTCTGTAAACTAAGGTCCGTTTTGTTAGGTTGTTAGAGCATTTAGTTAGTTTATAATCTAGAAATAGACCGTGGCCATCTTAAGTGTGGGCATCATGAAGCCAGACTGTATGACTTCCTGGATTTCAGCCTTGCAGATCTTGCACATGCTCAGTGCTGCACAAGCGATGTAATAATGCATTAAGATAAAAAAAAACTTCTGACTTTACAACCCCTTTAAATACATATTTTCACAGACGTGCACATGAGCATACAGGAAGATTAAATCTGTTTGAATGACCTCTTTGAGCTAAAAAGCTAAAAATGAAGACAAAAATTATTTTGGTACCTAAAGGTCACTTTAGGAACACATTTTGATTCAAAGTTACCCTTTAATGTTGACTTGATAAATCCCTGCACCTAGTATTATTCTATTCTATCATGGGCAACTGCTTGTCTACACATATAGGTTATACCATAGAAACCTGACACGTGCCCCACATGCTTATACCTTCCTCTCCGGTGGTGTGTCGTGGCTGCCTGGCCTGCTCCATGGCTTCTGTTTCCCGTGGCCCCCGCTCCGGTTCCCCTTGGGCTATATGGGGGGGGGTGGGGCGTGCCCCCACCTCAACCCCGGGTGAGACAGCTGTTTCAGAGCTGCCGCCCCATTCCATCATGGGCAACTGCTGGTTTACACATATGGGTTATACCATAGCCAAAACCTATGCACTTTACTCCTGATGATTGTCTGTAAACGCCATGAAACGTTATCAATTACCAATATTAAATATGTCAATATGATTATTATTATGATTATTATTATTATTATTAATATTTCTCTGTTTACATCATGTATTGGATATAATTTATATGATACATTATATATCATATTGTATGTTGTATACATTAAATTGTATTTAATATATTGGAGTTATCAAATCATATTGATTCAATATGGCTATATGTTTTTTCGTACAGGAATCACGACATATAACCTATAAAAAAAATTATTTTATATTATCATTTACATACACATGCCTCATTTTAAAGTCCCAAAAACCCATTTCCTTTTCTCTTTACATGTATATATGGGGATGGAGGCATGTCTCTAATGCCGCGTACACACGACCGTTTTTCATGACGAGAAAAATGCCATTTTTTTAATTGGTCGTGAAAAACGGTCGTGTGTAGGCTTCAGAGCATTTTTTGCGACAAGAAAAATGGGCATTAAAAATGTAGAACCTGCTCTATTTTTTTCTAGTCGTTTTTGCACGTCGTGAAAAACGGTCTTGTTTACGCTTTAACGAAGGGGAAAAAAATGCGCCTGCTCAGAAGCAGGTTATGAGAAGGGAAATTCGCATAATCTGCCCAAAGTGTGGTGCATTCGAATTGAACTACCCAGGGCTTTTTTTCTCAGACAATAGGTGCAGGAACTCCCTCTTTCTGAGTCACCCCTTTTCTTCGCCTCTACCCACCTCCGAGCAACGTCCTTTGGTCCCATCCCCCACTCACCTCCCAGTTCTGCTCCTTTTAGACAATACAAAACCAAATATCATTTTGTGGTGCTATGGAATGTGTATGGAATTTGGTAATGATATCAAGAAAAGCAGTAAAATAGATCCCTTGCAGCCAGAAACAATACATCCCCTAACAGAAATGGACCACCCACAACAAAATTACTCCAACAATAGACTCCCAGCAGCAATAGATCTCCGCACAACCAGTGTTAATAGACTCTCCGTAAGCCATCAACAGTAGATCCCTCCCCGTACAGTAGATCTCTTTCAGCAACAACTGACTTCCTAGCAACATTAGACCCACCCCCAGCAACAGTAGGTACCCCACCAGAAACAATAGACCTCCTCAGCAACAATAGATCCCCTCAAGCTAGAATATATCCCCCAGCAGTGAGCATCAATACCCTGCAGCACACCCCAGCACCCCTTGCCATTACATACAGTCAGTCCAGAAGGTGCCGGAACTGCGTTCCCCCACGTTCCCACTGAAAAAAAGCCCTGGAACTACCCCTTTATAGCACCAGCACCCCTTGCCATTACATACCAGCACCCCTTGCCATTACATACAGTCAGTCCAGAAGGTGCCGGAACTGCGTTCCTCCGCGTTCCCACTGAAAAAAAGGCCTGGAACTACCCCTTTATAGTGCTGTCGTACGTGTTGTACGTCACCACGCTTTGCTTGAGCATTTTCTATCACGATCGTGTGTATGCAAGGCAGGCTTGAAAGGAATCGCGAAATAATTCACTATTTATTTACACAAAGGACTTATTGATAAAGCAATTTTTATTTCATTATTATTATTTCTTTTATCTATTCTTCGCCGCTAGAAGTGAGAAAAATGATAGTGCTATCAAATGTATCTCGAATGGACATCCACTATTTATACCATTCAGCCCCATTTCCACCTACATATTAATGATCTCCCAGTGTGTTCACCTTAGCGGGCCTTCATTCCATTAGCAGGGTCACAGTGAAAGTAGGAGCAGCACTGGTATCAGTGTGGCCTGGTGGTTATGAAGACACACTCACTAGGATATGTCGCCAGCCCTGGGGAATTTCTGCAAGCGGATCTGACATCTGGCATGTCCAGCATAAACAAAAACATACTACTAGGCAGATGGTGTGTGTGACTGACCTGTGTTTTGGGTTTGACATCAAATCAACTTTAGAAACACTTAAAAAATCACATGTGGATATTTAAACACTGGGAATCAATTAAATTAGATTCACAAAAAGCGTATAAATTGATAAAAAGGCAATATGATCTTTAAAGTTTTACATAAGTCATTCATTGTGTCATTTATAGGGTAATGAAAAACACGACAAAGGTCCTCCTTGTTAGACCTGGTATTGCAGAGTTACATCAGCAGTAATCTTTACTTGCCCAAGAAAAGCAAACCAAGCATTTTCCATGTTTCCTGAACTATTATGGACTCGGTTTCCCATAGAGTGGAAGATCAGTGGGTGGTGAGACATCCTACAAGGGTGATCTTCTTCCCAGCATGGCCAATGAATGAGTGAGCTGTAATCTCATACCACTTTAGTTATAGAATAAAGAACAGTAGGAGGTTGTTTACAAAATTCATGATTTACCGAGCAGCATTTGTTACAACAGTCTAGATCAGTGTTTCTCAACTCCAGTCCTCAAGGCGCACCAACAGGTCATGTTTTCAGGATTTCCCTCAGATGAAATTGGCTGTGTTAATTACTAAGGCAGTGAAACTGATTAAATCCCCTGTGCAAAATAATGGAAAGCCTGAAAACATGACCTGTTGGGGCGCCTTGAGGACTGATCTAGATGACCATAGATGGTGCAATTTTCTTCACCAACAGGAAACAAAATAGCTTGATTCCCCCATCAACACAGAAAGTGTTGATGGGGAGATCCCTCCCGCAGAACTATTGTGGTCTCCTGGCCAGAAGAACACGAATGCCCTGTACACACGATCGTAATTTCCGATGAAAAAAGTCTGCCGGGAGCTGCGGTGGCTCAACGCGATTGGCACTGCGCTGACAAGCCATTCACCTCTGCAGCTAGGGGTTCGGATCACGGTCTCGGCTACATGTGAATTGAGTTTGGTGGTCTCAGCCCGGCTCCCGGTGGGTGTGCTATGCGAGGTAAGCCTGCGCTTAGTACACCCACCCCCCTCCCACAAAAACCACCACACTTACACGCACTCGAAATTGGGTTAACATCACGCACTTTGACCACGCGGTCTCTAAAAAGAGAGGCGAAGGACTAACGGGGCTGGTTGAGCGGGCAAATCCTCTCACTCCCTTATAGGGAGTCCCTCTGCCCCGTTGGGCTTCAAAGCGGAGCAGGTAGGGCGGGCTGTGTGGGTGGACCCCCTCACACACCTGCCATTGCCACCCGGGGCATGGAGAAAGGTGGCAGATTGCCTCTGGGGGAGGCCTGCCTACTCCCAACTCCTGCAGTCCGGCTCCTCTCTCGAGTATACGCACAAAATACACTTAAAAAAAAAGAAAAAAAAAAAGAAAAAAGTCTGCCGGAATTTTTTCATCGGATATTCCTACCGTGTGTGAGCCCCATCAGACTTTTTTCCGTCTGTGTTTAGAAATAGAACATGTTTTATTTTTTTTCCGATGGAAATTCCGATCGTCTGTGTGGAACTCCGACAATGCATGCTCAGAATCAAGTTGACGCATGCTCGGAAGCATTGAACCTTTATTTTTCTCGGCTCGTCGTAGTGTTTTACGTCGCCGCCTTTTGGACGGTCGGAATTTGGTCTGACAGTGTGTGCAAAACAGCTTGAACGGAAATCCGATGGAAAATTCCATCGGAAATTCCGATCGTGTGTACAAGGCATTGGTAATTATTTCTAGTGGCTATAGATCGCATGAAAAATCGGACAGGCTGATATTACCGATTGATCAACTTGGGTATTATTGGCCTGCCCATACGTGGTTTGAATCTCGACCGGTCCCTGCTGAACCGACCAAGATTCTAACAATCTATTGCTGTCTTAAAGCGGGAGTCCACCCGAAATTTTTTTTTTAACCTTAGATTCATGCTCATTTTGTCAAGGGGAATCGGCTAGTCTTTTTAAAATCGAAGCTGTACTTACCATTTTAGAGAGCGATCTTCTCCGCCGCTTCCGGGTATGGTCTTCGGGACTGGGCGTTCCGATTTGATTGACAGTCTTCCGACAGGCTTCCGACGGTCGCATCCATCGCGTCACGAGTAGCCGAAAGAAGCCGAACGTCGGTGCGGCTCTATACGGCGCCTGCGCACCGACGTTCGGCTACTTTCGGAAAATCGTGACGCGATAGATGCGACCGTCGGAAGCCTGTGGGAAGACTGTCAATCAAATAGGAACGCCCAGTCCCGCAGCCCAATACCCGGAAGCAGCGGAGAAGATCGATCTCTAAAACGGTAAGTACAGCTTCGATTTTAAAAAAACTACCCGATTCCCCTTGACAAAATGAGCATCAATTTAATGTTAAAAATTTACATTTCCGGGTGAACCTCCACTTTAACATCCATCACAGCACTTGCAGCTTTCAGGACATGTGTAATAGAAATATACAACAAAGCTATAGCTAAACTCCTCCGGGGTCTCGATGTAAACATGAATAAGGACGCCACAAATCTTATGTTTTATTTATCGATCATGAGTACACAAATTAATAATGAAATACAGAATCATGAAATGCAGCCTGGCAAGGATATGACTGAGATACATGAAAACTTCTACTAATTAACACACAATGTTAATGACCGCTCCAATGATGCGATTAAAGAAAAATATTTCTGAAAAAATTAATCATAGATTTCCTACCAGGTTCCCCCAATTATGGGTCCAGTAGCACTTAATACTCTTGCTAACCTTGGCCCATATTCTCTCTAAAAATCCGCGGGCTGCGCTTAAGGCACTTACACTCCGCTGTCCCAACTTACAGGAGCAAGTGTTGTATTCCCCAAACACTTGCTCCATAAGTTGGGACGGCGGAGTGTAAATGCCCCGGCGTAGCCTGGCGGATCTCCAAGGGGGCGGCTTGTATTCAAATTAAGCGCGCCCCCGATTCTAATGAACTGCGCATGCGCCGGGCTTCAAAAAGCCCAGTGCGCATGCTCCAGTTCTCAGCGGGAAACGTCAATGACGCCGACGTGTGCGTCATTGACGTAAAGTCGTATTCAAGAACGACTTACGGAAACTACGTACCCGACGAAAAAACACGACGCGGACCCGACGCCATCCGTAACATGGCCTACGTGGGACTTGCGGAAATTTACTCCTCATATAGCAGGACTAAATTTCCGCTTACGCAAACGACGTTAGCGACGGTTACGCAACGCGAACTCGTTCGGGAATCGGCGTAAAAGGATCATTTGCATACGCAAATGAGTCCTTCACGTAAATGCCATCTAGCGGCGGCCGGCGTCATTACATTTAAGATCCGCCAGTGTAAGTGACTTACAGATGGCGGATCTTAAGTGTATCTATGCGAAAATGATTCTAAGAATCAGTCGCATAGATACACGGGCCAAAAAAGGGAGTTACGATGGAGTATCCTGAGATACTCCATCGTAACTTCTATGAGAATATGGCCCAATGTATGTAATGTGCTCATGCAATGCGTTCTATGCTTCGCTAGCTGAAGTGGCTGACTGTGCCAGAGCAGCCACTGGGGGGCACACTTGTAGTGCCCAGCCCGTGCTGCAAATGGCAAGCACGGAAGGGATAGCAGTTTCTGCTGAGAGGCCCCCCTCCCGAGTGCTGCATATATAATGGCAAACAGCAGTGGGATAATAAGGAGCTCTGGTATGTATTATTCAAGGGATCTGGAATTGCATAGGGTGCTTTTTGTTTGTGAAATATTGCTAAAGGTGAACTTACACTTTAAAGTGTATGTAAATCCTCACCTTGTAAAATAAACCATTTACTTTGAAATAGAGATGAAAGGCAATACATTTGTGTATAGATATATCTAAATAATACAGTTTTTATAATAGTTAAATAGTTTTTTCCCCTTTTTTATAAGTGATCACATTCCCTCTGTTTTCAGTTGCATAAGAGTGCCTGGGGGGGGGGGGGGGGGTAGCTCAGTGAATGGTTGTTTTGGGGGGGGGGGGGGGGTTGCAGGACAAGTCTGTTAATGGGAGGAGAGCAGGCTAATTCTCAGCATAGCTGAGGAACTGAGCATGGTGTATACTCCTGCTTAGTGTGGTCAGTTTTTATTAGGAAGCAGAGGGTCTGGAAGGAGCACCAGGGATATCACACAAGGGAAACAATACCCTTTTTCATAGAAGTACATGGCACAGCAGTCGCATATCATGAATTTGAAATGTTGGGTTTACATATTCTTTAAAGTTTGAAAATTAAAGACATATGCAGACTAGTTGCCCTGCACAACTTCTCCATATTCTGGCTGCTTCGGTTTTGACAAAAATCCCCTTACTGTATTTAACATTGTTGTTTGCCTTTTGTCCTAAATGAAGCTTATCAGCTATTTAAGCCAAAGGGGTTTATCGGTGACAGTGGTTGTATTCTTCTGGGGGATTACTGGGCAGGAAGTCATGTGCTGTCATTGTAATACATCCCCTTCGTTCACACACACAAACACACATGCCATGCTTTTATATATTAAAAAAATAAATATTTTTGATGAAATACACAATTTGAATCCAAAAAGGCATAATGGCAGAAAATAAAGGAAGTCTAAGCAGTTAAACAGTATAGCATTGTATTTCGCAGAAGTAAGAATAAAACAGATACAGAATGGACATGGTGCATGTGAATTTATAGTGATGTGCCATTTTTTGAAAAGCTGTGTAAATATTTTAAAATCCAGTTCAAATAAGCAAAATCTCTAGTGATTATGTAAATGTTAATATACCAATTAAACTACTTCCAGTCTGGGTCTTTCCTGGCACTTTGTGTTTACTTAGAACCCCCAAACATTATGGGCCAGATTCAGGTAAAGCGGCGTATGTTGAAGCGGGCGTAGCGCAGCTCATATGCGCTACGTCGACGTAAAGTAGAGAGGCAAGTACAAGATTCACAAAGCACTTGCTCCCTAAGTTACGTCAGCGTAGCGTAAATGGGCCGGCGTATGCCTGCATAATTCAAACTAGCAAGGCAGTGGGCGTGTAGTATTATAATGAAGCGTGACCCCATGTGGATGCATGGCCGAACGAACGGCGCATGCGCGCGCATGCTCAGAATCATGTCGCAAATACTCCCTAAGATACGTCGGCTCAATGCTTTCGACGTGAACGTAACCTACGCCCAGCCCCATTCACGTACGACTTACGTAAACAACGTAAAATCCAACGTCCATACCCTACACGACTTAGACCAGCTATTTGGTGGTTTATCTTTATGCCGGACGTACGCCTTACGTAAACGGCGTAGCTTACTGCGACGGGCGCAAGTACGTTTGTGAATCGGCGTATCTAGCTTATTTACATATTCAACGCGTAAATCAACGGAAGCGCCCCTAGCGGCCAGCGTAAATATGCACCCAAGATACGACGGCGTAGGAGACTTACGTCGGTCGTATCTTGGCAAAATTCAGACGTATCTCATTTAAAGAATCAGCGCATAGATACGACGGCGCTCATTTGGACTTACGACGGCGTATCAGTAGATACGTCGGTGTAAGTCTTTGTGAATCCGGGCATATATGTTTTTAAAGTAGAGGCCCTAGAGAATTAATTGGTGGTTTTTGCAATTTTTTATGTCACAGTATTTGTGCAGTGGTTTTTCAAATGCAATTTTTAGGGCAGAAAATTCACTTTTTAAAATTTTAATGCAATAAAACACAAGCCCGTTCTTTTTGTAAAATATAGAAGATGAAGATACGCCAAGTAAATAGTTACACATGCAAGCAATGTCAGTTTTACTGTCCATAGGCAACGCTTTAAAAGCCTTTACTAGAAATACTTCTCATGATCTGACGTTCGCGGTGATACCTCACATGTGTGGGACGATCACTGTTTACGTAAGTGCAGGACCAACGTGCCTTTGCGTGCAAACACGGGAGGACGGAGGCACTGTACATTTTTTGTTTCATTAAAAAAAATAAAAAAAAATGTTTTATTAAATCAACAGTGTAAATTTTTAACACTTTATTGCTTTCAGAAGGAATGTAAACATTCTTGTGACAGCAATAAGAATATGACAGGTCCTCTCTATAAGACCCCTCCTCTGCACTTAAAGGGGTTGTAAAGGGAAAAAAAATCCCTAAATAGCTTACTTTACCTTAGTGCAGTCCTCCTTCACTTACCTCATCCTTCCATTTTGCTTTAAAATGAAAGCCTCTTGAGGGGGCGAGCAGGAGGGTCAAGACGTGATCTACTTTGCAGATAGAGAAAGGAGCTGTGTGTTAGTGGGTGTCCTGACACTCCTGCTCGCCCCCTCCCACCTCAAGAGGCTTTCTCCACACCAGGGAGAAAGTGCCGCATTACTGTGTTTAGTTACAGACAGAAGAACAGGAAGTGAGAATTTCTCAGAAGAAATAAGGACATTTAAAAGCAAAATCGAAGGATGAGGTAAGTGAAGGAGGACTGCACTAAGGTAAAGGAAGCTATTTAGGGAAAAAAATTACCTTTACAACCCCTTTAAAAGCATTCAAAACACCAAGATCAGTGTTTCTGAATGCTTTTGATGTTCCAGAGTAAACCTGAAAGCGGAGGTCCGCCCAAAAATAAAAAAATAAAAGCCAGAAGTTACACATACTGCAGCTGCTGGCTTTTAATAATAGGACACTTACCTGTCCTGGAGTCTAGCGATGTCGGCATCACAGCTGATGTTTTCATCAGCTGTCGGGTGCTGCCACCGCCATTGCAGGTAAGGGAACCCGGCAGTGTAGCCTTACGGCTCCAAGCTGGAAACCCTACTGCGCATGCTCAAGGCCCCACTCCTCTGTCCTACTGGCCCGGAGACGGGGAGGAGGAGGAAGCCCTGTGGTGACATCATGGGCCACGGCGCGGACTCTTGGAAGTGGGAACAGGGTACCTGTCAAAGACAGGTATCCTGTACCCCCTCCCCCCAAAAGGTGCCAATTGTGGCACCGAAAGGGGAAAGGAGACAAATAATTGGAAGTTCCACTTTTGGGTTTATTATTATTCCTTTTACAAGGAATGTAAACATCCCTTGTAATATACATAAGAATGACAGACCCTCTTTATGGAGAGATCTGGGGTCAAAAGACCCCAGATTTCTCCTTTACCTTTAAAAAATGTTTTTGATCTCTTGCTTGACATCGATCCGATCCTCCAAGGCCGTAGGTGCATACAAAGAGATCTACTCTTTGTTTGCTTCTGTGACTAGCCGGCTGCACCGTTGGATATTTTCTCGGGTGAACAACAGTAAGCCTGAGAAACACCATCGAGCGGGAGAAGGGGATGGCTCATGAGCCATTTAGAAAGCTTTCATGACAACGCCAGCTACCGGCTGTAGAAACCAATACTGGGGTTATGGCTGATATCTTCAGCCATAATCTAAGTAAACCACTTCAAAGCCACAACTTATACTTATATATATGTATTGCGGACTTGAAGTGGTTAAGGAAACCGCACGAACAAAGTCCACACATGGTTTTACAGTTATTATATATAGTAAGTTGCAGGTGTAAATGACAGGAAAAATATTTTCAGACTACTAGCATATGCTTTGATATCCCCCTGCTCTGCTTTACAGTGAACGCATGTCCCTTTTTCATGTAGGATGAGAAGCAGAGAATCATAGTGACTCCTTATCTTCTTTCAGGGTAAAACGCTGCCCGTTGGCTATTCTACAGCACATGACTATGACTAAGCACTAGTTCCAGTGCGAAACGCGTCAGCAGCCAGGTTTTATTTTCATTTAACTTTTGCTGTGACTTGTAGTGCTGTCCTTCTTTTAATAAAGGCTACAATTTGTTCAGAGTGTGGCTGTTCCGGAGACAATTTTTGTTCCCACATGAAAATGATGGCAGAGTTTAACCACCAGACTGCAGACAAACTTGCTGCAGAGGAGACAATCTGAAAAAAAGGATAAATGGTGTTGGGCATATATTACATGGCTGCAGTGGCGGCCCGTCTATTAGGGGCCGCCACTTGAGACCCGTTTCCCAGTTGGCCAAATGTCAGAACTCTATCCACAAGATGGCAGCATTCAACACCTCCACTTTGCCATAGCCCTAATACAAGTACTCAAAGCATTCTGGGCATTGTAGGCTGGAAGCAGGACTTTCCACACAGTAGAGCAGTGTTTCTCAACCTTTTTTCTGTCAGGGCACCCTTTAAAATGATGTACAATCTCGAGGCACCCCATTCTAAAATGTTTACATAAGGCATCAATATCCACACATGTAAGGCACCCAAAGTTGGTGATTTATTCTTACAAAGCAAATACACCTTTGCCCTCTGGTACTGGCTAGTGTTTCAGTGTTTCTCTTCTTTTTCACTCAGCTAATGTGTGATCCCTGTGCTAAAGGAGAAGGGAAAATAAGAGAATGTTGTTCAAGTCCCTGACATCCCCCTTATCAACCAATGACATCGTTGGTTGTTAGAACTTCGGTGGCTAGAAGGTTGTAATGATGCACAATAAAAGCGTGTGTAATTAAAAGGCAGACTTGATCCATCTATTGGCTTGTATACAATTTTTTTTGCAATTTTTTGGCATTTTGCAAAGGTACCCCTGAAGAAACCTGAAGGCTGTTAACCCGTGCTATTCCAGACCAGGCCGGGTTAAGCGGAGTTGACAAAGTTGCTGGGAGAACTAAAGAGGAGACCATTGGGCTGAATGCTAAGACGTGAGGACTGTTGTGAGGAGGCCCTTCAGCTGCAGGAGTTCATGTGTCCAACCAACCACAGCTGCAAATCTAGTTAAGGGGGCCCCCCAACCTACGACAACTGACACTTCTCTGGATCACTGCAGTGAAACTGGATGAGAGGGTTACTGACCCACACTTTATTGCTACAAGTTACAGTTAAGTCTTGTTGCCATTTAAGCCTGCCTGGACTTTGAACATTTCTTGACACAGACCTTTATCAGAGATAAACACTCTAGAGCCATCTATTGTCACAAGCTGCAGCCCTTTTGCTACTGCGGTCACCGCTTTCAGGTTGATGAACTGTATTACCACATTGCTCTCTGCTTGGCAGATTTTTCCCTTCAGCTGCATTTACTTTGGCCTAGGCATCTTAAAGGGGGCACTTCTACTGACTACGTTGAACTTTTCTTTATGGAAAATTTTCATCTCCTTTATCTCCTAAACCTAAAGTAAACTGTCCCAATAATTTCACCCCATAAAGTGAACTGTCTTGGTTGGCTCCACAACTTAAAGTGACATCACCCTATCTTGCATGCCAACGTAAAGGGCCCCAACTAGGCCGGCAGAAGTCTGAACAGAAGACTATTTTGTCACCAAGGATAAGTCTGGTAGCAGCACTGGTACGGGACACTTAACAGATTCTCAGGCTTAAACCTAGACTCTCTCGACTGGGGGCCCTCAAGTGAGCTAGACTGATGTTCATTTGTTAGCCACCTAAATCTCACATGGGGAGTGATATCACTGACAGAGAGCTATGTTTTATGCTTTCAGTCCTGCAGGACATAATAAGCCACACTTTAAAGGGTATCTGAGCTAACTGCACTGTAATGTCATGGAGAGAGATTTACTAAAGCTGGTACGCTCAGAATCTGATGCAGCTGTGCATGGTAGCCAATCAGCTTCTAATTGTAGCTTGCTCAATTAAGCTTTGGCAATAAAACCTGGAAACTGATTGGAGTTGCACCAGATTGTGCATTCTCCAGATTTAGTAAATAACCCCCATTCTGTTTAACTGTTAACCTCTAAACTGCTTTATTGCCTTACCATTTTTTTTCTATCAATAAAACCTGTTCAATTTATTACAGCTGGTGTGTATCGTTCTTGTGTGACTGCTGGGAGGCCCACCGGTTCTGGTGGTTTCAGCAGGGTTGAGGCTCCATCTAGGGCTTGGAAAAGAACGGAGGACCCAAGTCTATCAGTGGCTCCTTTGGGAGTACCGCTACAGACTCATTAACTTGCACGTCAGGATCCTGTGGTTTACATTATGATTGGAATATAGCTTTGAAAACTGTGCTGGCAACTACAACCATTTCAGAAAGCTTGCTTTCTTTTTTTATGGTCATCCTGACAACAATCCCCTGGAATTTTCTGGTACTTTTTCCTAGAGCGTAAAACAGCAAATGCCTATGACAAGAGCAATGTTTTTCACTCACTTTGTAGGTGCCCATATTTGGACCCATCACTGAACACAACAGCCTGTTTACAGGTAATTTCGGACAAGCAAAGTACAAAAATGGTTTATGTAGAAAAGAACACACATCACTGTGTTTGTAAAAAAAAAAAAAAATTGCCCTATACGGCATTCCCAGAGTGCCCCCCCCCTTCCATTTTTTCCAATAAAGGGCTTATTGGTAGTTCCACATGTTTAAAATGCAACATGATGCTCCTACAGGAACTGTGTGGTTACTGGCTCATAATATTGCTGCATCTCCGTAACCCTGTAAGTCCTGCTTCTGCTACATGGTGCTTTTGCAATATAGACTACCAAAGCTGCATACCGTTTCAATTTTCAGGGATCCTTCCACTTTTTAGTGTTCATTCTTAGAATTTTTCGTCTTGGGAAAAATCTGTGTATTTTAATTTTAGACCAGCTCTATCATAAAAAAACATATTTGTCTCTGTTTTTTTATAATTCTCTAATACATTAACCTGTCACTTTTCCCTGAATGTCAGAATGTATTGCAGCATGATGGCATGTATGTTAAAACAAAGCAAAAATGCAACCCACATAAACACAATGCAATGCATGCAAAAACACACTTCCATACACATTGCATGTAAATGCATATGCGTTATGGTGTGAATGGGTCCCTAATGAAGAACTCCTGGATGTTCTAGTGTATTAGAGGTAAGTGCAATGTGCAACATTGTAGGCAGGTAGAGGTTAATGCTGTCGCCATTGGGAGGTATATGGTTAATTATGTTCCCGGTGTTTATCCTATCTGACGACCCCCTTTTATCTTTCTGTATGATTGTTATTATGTATCGATGCTATCTGTATTGTTTGTTAATCGTATGTTCTATTAAAATGAAGGAATTACAAAAAAAAATTATGTTCCCGGGTTTCATTTTTGGTGGGCTTTGCTGGGTCCGACCCACTGGTTTTGTGTGATATAAAAGGAACAGGGGGTTTGCACCCTAGAGTAAGGTGACCAGATTTTTTTTATGAAATCCGGGGGCATATTTTTTTTTACTAGTAATGGCGGCAATCAGCGACTCTCTGCCCATTGCTGCCGCCTCACAGCCTGTCAAGTCTTACTCTCTGGCTACTACTGGGTGGGGAGTGGAGGAAGATCATTCCGCCAGGGAAGGCAAGGAGATAAGCAGGCAGGCGGCTGGCTGGGGCTTGAGTCAAGACAGAAGAACATGCGAGTGGAGCTGAATGGGCACCCGAAATGGAAGAAAAATTCCCTCCGCTCCGACCAGCACGTGATCAAGCTAGTAAGAGTGGGGGGTGTAATTCAGATTTTTATTTTTATTTTGCACTGACTGTCTTTGAAATTGCCCCAGCCCCTGTTCAAATCCAATCCAGGGACAAAACCGGGGATAGACTTGGTCTGGGGACAGTGTCCTCAATCCGAGGACTGTCCCCTGAAACCGGGGATGTCTGGTCACCCTACCCTAGAGCCTGTGGCTCGGAGCTAGAGAGATGTGGTGCTTGTCACCATTGCCAGAGTCTGAATTTGCCAGTGTCATGCCGGGATTGGAGTTCCAGCTATTAGGAGAGAATGCTGGGACTTGCAGACCTCACTGGAGAAACTTCTTATGGTCTCTCATCCTATGCAGGAATGCTGGGGCAGTAACAAGCCTGAAGTTAGGGACTAGGGATGTTAGGGAAAGACTGCACTTTTATATTGGACTGTTACTGGTGAATGTCAGTATGCTAAGTTATTCAAGTAAAGCATTTGAAACGTTGTCTTTGCCTGCTCTAAGATTACTAAAGGGGAGTAATGCAAGTAAACCAGCACATATAATCTACACTAAGCACATTGTATGAAATACACAGTATGAAATACAAGCAAGTGGGTTACCAAGGGTACTGAAGGTTTCTCTAGCAGCCTGTTGTAAATGTGTATATGTGACAGATAAGCTAGCCTCTTGCAGCGAGGGAGATGTTGTCCTCCTGCAGCAACAATAGCATTGGGAGCAGATCTGCACCGACGAGGCAGTCAAACTGTACACAATTATGAAAGAATGAAGTGCACGCATGGAGTCAGCGATAGGTTCAGGGTGCTGAGAGTGAGGTAGCGGTGATAAGCTGAGCAGTTGGAGAGGGCAAGGGCTCTGCATATCCCTCCTAAATCTACAAGAACAGTGGGGGTGTATAATTAAAAGTTATTAAAGTTCAGTCGTCTGTTCAAGTAAAGGTACCCTGTGTATAAAGTAGGGATGAGCCGAACACCCCCCCCCCCCCTTCGGTTCGCACCAGAACCTTCGAACGGACCAAACATTCGTGCGAACATTTAGAACCCCATTGACGTCTGTGGGACTCGAACGTTCAAATTCAAAAGTGCTCATTTTAAAGCCTAATATGCAAGTTATTGTCGGAAAACGGGTTTGAGAACCCGGGTCTTGCCCCAGGGAACATGTATCAATGGAAAAAAAAGTTTTAAAAGCAGTCGTTTTTTCTGGAGCAGTGATTTTAATGATGCTTAAAGTGAAAAAAAAAATGAAAAATTCCTTTAAATATTGTACCTTCTGGGTGTCTATAGTATGTCTGTGAAGTGGCACGTGTTTAGAACTGTCCCTGCACAAAATGAGATTACTATAAAGAAAAAAGAAATTAAAAACTGCTTGCGGCTTAAATGTAATGTCTGGTCCCTGCAATATGGATGAAAATCATTGAGAAAAATAGCATGGGTTTCCCCCAACTCCCCCCAGGTCATTACAAGCCCCTTTGGCCCTATATACTTTGAACAGCAGTATACAGGCGGTGCAAACAAGACAGGGACTGTAGGTCTGTAGAATCTGTTTGTAATTGTGAACTGGTACTTTTTTAAAGTGTAGCTCCAGCCATAAAATCAATTTTTAAGCTTTTCTGAAAACATAGAGAAGGGTTATCACCCCTGTAACATTTGTTTTGCTGTCTGTGTGCATCTGTTCAGAAGATTGCAATTCACTTTCTGTCCCAATGACAAATGTTTTTTTTTTAATTTGTTTTTTTTTTTGTGAAATAAGGATTGGTGATAAAGCATCAGTGGACAGGAGACACCTCTTATAGAAGAGAATTTCCTTTCCTAGGGGTAGATTTCCTCTCACTTCCTGTTGTCTCCTTCCGTTTGCAAGTAGGAGTCGTTTGTAAGTTGGATGTTTGAAAGTAGGGGCCTGCCGTATATACTCAGGCCCAGATTCACAAAAGAGATACGACGGCGTTTCTCTGAAACACCGTCGTATTTCTCAGAGTATCTATGCGACTGATTTATAGAATCAGTTACGCATAGATAGCCCTTAGATCCGACAGGTGTAATGGACTTACACCGTCGGATCTTAGGATGCAGTACCTCGGCCGCCACTGGGTGGAGATCGCGTCGTATTCCAGCGTCGGGTATGCAAATTAGCAGTTACGGCGATCCACAAAGGTTTTTCCCGTCATTACGTCGGCGCAAGTCTTAGTTTCACGTCGCAAATTTAGGGCTGCTATTAACATGGTGTAAAATTACTCCACCATGTTAAAGTATGCCCGTCGTTCCCGCGTCGCTTTTTGAATTTTTTGTTTTTCCCGGCGTAAGTACGTTACGCACGTCGCGATTCTCAAACACGTCGCGCCGCCGTATTTCGCGCAAAGCACGTCGGGAAAATTGCGAACGGAGCATGCGCAGTACGTCCGGCGCGGGAGCGCGCCTAATTTAAATGGTACCCGCCCCATTTGAATTGGGCGGGCTTGCACCGGACGTGTTTACGATACACCGCCGCAAGTTTACAGGTAAGTGCTTTGTGGATCGGGCACTAACACTGTAAACTTGCGGCGGTGTAACGTAAACAGGTTACGTTACACGGCCGCAATTGTACAGAAATCTGGCCCTCAATGCATAAATTTGGGCCCTAGGTGTTGGTGTTGCCACAACACTCTAAGCCCTCACAGTTAGTCCTGGTGGGCGCTGGAATGCCCTGCTGTGTGAACTATTATATCAAGAACTGTAATTACATGCCATTGTTGAACAGTGGTAGAAAAATTGGGCCTTTGGTGCTGGCGCTGGTGCCACAACACTGTAAGTCCTCACAGTTACTCTTGGTGGGCTCAGGAATGGGCCCTGCTGTGAAATATTAGATCAAGAATTGTAATTACATGCCCCTGTTGAACAGGGGCAGAAAAATTGGGCCTTTGTTGGTGGTGGTGGTGGTGCTGGTGCCACAACTCTGTAAGCCCTCACAGTTACTCTTGGTGGGCACAGGAATGTGCCCTGCTGTGAAATATTAGATTAAGAATTGTAATTACATGCCCCTGTTGAACAGGGGCAAAAACATTGGGCCTTTGTTGGTGGTGCTGGTGCTGGTGCCACAACACTGCAACCCCTCACAGATACTCTAGTTGGAGCGCAGGAATGAGCCCGCTGCAAAGTATTGCATCAAAAATTGTAATTACACGCCCCTGTTAAACAGGGGCAGAAAAATTGGGCCTTAGGCACTGGTGCTGGTGCCCAGAACCAAAAATGTTCTTACAAGCTATCAGCATGGTCATTGAGGAGGAAAAGGATAATCACTCAGCATAACAGGATAGTCACTTAACATCAGCATAGGCAGTCTTGAAGGGATCTGACATTTAAAAAAAAAATATTCAGTTACATCAGCATCAGGTGCTTGGTGGTGATCCAAGCCTGATTCATTTTTATGAAGGTCAGTCGATCGACCGAGTCAGGGGAGAGGCGCACCCTGTGATCGGTTACAAAGCCTCCAGCAGAATGTGCGTTCTGAAAGAAAGCTGGATGCAGGACAAGCCAGTAGCTCAATTGCTTACTGTGCAAGCTCTGGCCAGTGATTCATCCTCAAGACCCAGTAAGCCAGAGGATTTTCGGTGGGAAAGGTGTCCAAGTCTGATCTTGCCCCTAGGTATTCCCGCACCATGTAAAACAGACGCTGGCGATGGTTGCTGGAACCGGTCATACCTTGGGGCTGCGGACTAAAAAATTGTCTGAACGCATCGCTCAGACGGCCACCTTCTTCACCGCTCCTTCTGTGACTGACCGAAGCCTCAGCAACACGTTGTCCAGGACCAGGATTTTGTAACCTCCCAGTATCTGGGAACGCGTTGCACAGACCTTTCTGCAAGGCCTCCCGAAGATGTTTCATCTTCTGCTCCCTCTGTGCCGGCAAGATAAGGTCCGCAACCTTACTCTTGTAACGTGGATCAAGGAGGGTTGCCAGCCAGTAATAATCCCTCTCCTTGATAGCACGAATACGAGGATCCTTCCGCAGGCTTTGCAGGATCAGGGAGGCCATACAACGTAGGTTTGCTGAGGCATTCGGTGCGGAGTCCTCTGGCTCACTGAGGACGACATGATCCGCAGCCACCTCGTCCCAGCCACGTACAAGTCCATGGGTTCCTTGGGACTGTAATTGATTCCTTGAAGACTGCTGCTGATGCTGAGTGCTAGGCTCCACCTCCATTCTGACACAATCCTCCTCCTCCTCTTCCTGTGTGATAGCCGGGCAAGCAGGAACACTGTCTGGATAAAGGGGGCCTTGAGAGGTAAGGAAGTCTTCCTCTTCCTCCCTCTGTTCTGCCTCAAGGGCCCTGTCCATTATTCCACGCAGCGTGTGCTCCAACAGGTGAATAAGAGGGACAGTCTCACTGATGCATGCACTGTCACTGCTCACCATCCTCGTGGCCTCCTCAAATGGTGACAGGACAGTGCATGCATCCCTGATCATGGCCTACTGGCGTGGGGAAGAAAACCCAAGCTCCCCTGACCCTGTCCTGCTGCCATATTGGCACAGATACTCATTGATGGCCCTCTGCTGCATGTGCAGCCGCTGCAGCATGGCCAACGTAGAGTTCCACCTGGTGGGCATGTCACGGATTAGGCGGTTCTTGGGCAGGTTGTATTCCTTTTGGAGGTCTGCCAGCTGAGCACTGACATTCTATGACCGTTGGAAATGCATACAGACTTTCCTGGCCTGCTTCAGGACATCCAGTAAGCCCGGGTACCTGCCCAAGAACAGCTGCACCACCAAATTAAGGACATGAGCAAAACAGGGCACATGGATCAGTTGTCCCTGTCGCAGGGCGGAGAGGAGATTGGTGCCATTGTTGCAAATCACCATTCCTGGCTTAAGCTGGCATGGCGTCAACCACCTCTGAGCCTGGCCCTGCAGAGCTGACAGAACCTCTGGCCCAGTGTGGCTCCTGTCCCCCAAGCACATCAGCTCAAGCACCGCATGGCATCTCTTTGCCTGCATTCCTGCGTAGCCCCTTGAACGCCTACGGAGCACCGCTGGTTCCGAGGATACATCAGCACAGGAAGAGGCCACAGAGGAAGAAGAGGAGGGGGTGGAGGAGAGAGGTGTGTCACAACCAGTAGTAGCATTTTGGAGGCGTGGTGGTGGAACAACCTCCAACACTACTGTACCTTGTCCTGCGTCCTTCCCAGCTGCCAGCAGAGTCACCCAATGCACCGTGAAAGATAGGTAACGTCCCTGTCCATGCCTGCTGGACCATGAGTCGGCAGTAATATGCACCTTACCACTGACCGCCCTGTCCAGTGATGGACATTGCCTTCCACATGGCAGTAGAGAGCCAGAATCGCCTTCCATGAGAAAAAGTGGCGTTTGGTAACTTGCCACTGAGGTACGGCACATTCCACAAACTCACGGAAGAGGACAGAATCTACAAACTGAAAAGACAGCAGTTGAAGTGCTAGCAATTTAGCTAAGCTAGCATTCAACCGCTGGGCATGTGGATGGCTGGGAGAGAACTTCTTTCGGCGCTGCAACAGCTGGGGCAGGGAAATTTGCCTGGTACAATCTGCCATCGTTGTACCGATTAGTAGATTGCCCGCGAGTACTTGGCTGTGACACACCTAATTCTACACCTTCAGTCCTATCAGTGCAGGCTTCAGAGAGGACTGAGGGTATAGTGGGGTTGGAGATCCCAGCTGATGAGGAGCAAGGGGAGGTCCGCTTTGTTCTTTGGTGTGGGTCTTTGAGGTACGCTTGCAAACGAACTGCATGGCAGGTCAACACTGTGGTCAAACAGTTCGGGGGACTCCTCAGGAGGACATGGTGGGGCTAGGGAAGGAGTGACTGATGCCATTGAGCAGAGGGAAGAGGCCACCTTGGCAGCTGCTTTGCCAGACAAAGTAGCCTGAGCCTGGGTGAGAGAGAATGAGGAGGATGAGGACGGCTTGGTCATCTACTCTACCAAGTCTTCGGCATGTTGGCCAGCTGCCAAAAAAAAGGACGAGCGTGTCCCACGGCCACGTGCTGATGAGGATGCACCGTGTCCACGACCGGCACTGTTGCCTCTAGACGCAGAGCCTGCTTGCCCTCTTTTATCGGCTCGTGACTCTCTGCCTCTCCTTGTTGTCCTTCCAGACTTACTAATGGCCTGCACACTGCAGAGGACCATGTAGCTTTAGGTGCCCACTGCAGCGGACACAGGCAGTACACACCGCGTAGCTTTAGGTGCAAACTGCAGAGGACACAGGCAGTACACACCACGTAGCTTTAGGTTCAAACTGCAGAGGACACGGGCAGTACACACCACGTAGCTTTAGGTGCACACTGCAGAGGACACAGGCAGTACACACCACGTAGCTTTAGGTGCAAACTGCAGAGGACACGGGCAGTACACACCACGTAGCTTTAGGTGCACACTGCAGAGGACATGGGCAGTACACACCACATAGCTTTAGGTGCACACTGCAGAGAACACAGGCAGTACACCACGTGAGAATACTGCAGCTAGCACAATCACCTGCCTGCCAGTAAATTAGGAAGAGCGGATCTAGCTATACTATACAGTGTATAAATATATATACAACACCTGGGATGCATATATATCCTCTACACACTGTAACTTTAGCTGACTAGCCTGCCTGCTCTATCTACCTAGAAAAAAATGACACTCTCTCTCTCTCTAACCACCGGCGCAACACAATACACAAGGCTGACTTGCAGGCGGCCTTTTATAGTGTGGGGCGTGTACTAAACCCCCTGAGCCATAATTGGCCAAAGCCACCCTGGCTTTGGCCAATTATGGCTCTTCGTTTTTTGCAAGCTGTGATTGGCCAAGCATGCGATTCATAGTGCATGCTTGGCCAATCATCAGCCAGCAATGCACTGTAATGCCGCAGTGAATTATGGGCCGTGACACGCCACTCGAATTCGACGCGAACGGCCCGTAACGTTCATATTTCGACGAACGGTCGAACATACGATGTTCAAGTCGAACGTGAGTTCGACTCGAACACGAAGTCACATCGGTTTGGTCCGACCGTGTGTACAAGGCCTTAGAGGAAGCTGGAACACAGCAGTAAGAAAATTGAGATTTGAAGGAGTGATAGAAAGTACTTTTTTTTTTTTTACTAAAAATACATATGTAGCACTACCCCCGAAGGAGCTGCTGGTTTGATTTGGGTGGCATGTTACCTCTTGTTTTCTCGCCGTCTATGGTACTGGATGAGAGCTGTAATAAAGTCAATGTCCACACGACAGATGTCTTTTCTTTGCTTTTATTAGCAATATATAGGTGAAGGGATAGAAGAAATGGAAATGGCAGATTCAGGGTTAACTGGTGCCGTAACAGTCCTGTTTCCAATGAGAAAAACTTCTTCACCACTCTAGCCAGAGTGGGTATAGTGCACCTGGATAGGCCTCTCTCACCAACCTAGCAGCCAGAGTGTCACTCGGAACTTTAGGTTAAAGTCTCTGCCACAGACCCTCCTAAAGGTGGAGACAATCTCGGTCCAAAATTCCTCTCAAATAAGTTCAGCACCCGGATCTCCTTCCAATAGCTTCAATTACCTCAATAACTGACAGGCGACCACTGTCCAGCCTCTCAGGTACGAAGTGTCCTTCGATGAGCAAATAGGCCTCTCCTGCGACCAGCCTCGTGCTCTGTGTCCTTCAGACAGGTTCTCCATCGACCGGCTTCCTCCACTTTGGATGGACAGCACAGGACCACTTGTAAATCTGTAGATTCAGTCTGCTTACTGAACCTACGAGGTAGATTGACGCTCCAGACCAATGTGGTCCCGGAGCCAGGAACCCAGCTACACTTACACACACCCCGGCCAGGAGGGCCACACACGGGGGTGGTGGGACAACTGCCCAGGTGGAAGGCGTGAGGCGACGACCCCCGAACCAATGGCGTCTGCCCCTTAAATACCCCTCCTCAGCATGCACAGCAAGGCGATCAACCCTCCTGATTGGCTGCCGAGGAGAAGTATCCACACTACCCTGATTCTACTGCTGCCCCCTGCCGTCTGGGGGTGACTGAAGTCCCCAGACAAAGGGATAGGTACACCGCACAGCCAGGGCTGGAACAGAAGCCTATAAAATGTGGCTAAATTAACATGGTCAAAGCCAATTAACTCTCTGACCCCCTTCTAAATTTACAATAGCACCTGCTATGAAAGTAGCCAGGTGCTACACATACATAGGATTGGTTTTCATTTTAAACCAGAGTTTATTTTAATGTTAACTGCAGTAGATAGAAATCAATTGTACACCCTGACAGAACAATTGTACACTGACAGAACTACAAATTCTTTGGCAGGTAAAATGCCTCCCATAACTATATATATTTAAACTGTGGCTTTAGTTTGCTGGAGATCAGTTTTAAAATAAAATAAATTATTTAGAATTTAGTGAGCATGCATTAATTGGGTCTCAAGTGTTCTGTAAATGACAAATTGAAATATTCTGACTAAGCACTGAAGTGTCCCTAGGAATACTTTTTAAATAGTTACAGCTAGTGATGGGGTTAGCATAAACAATGAAAATAATAATGTTGCGCTTTGAGGCTTTGGCTCTGTAAAGACAGCAAAAGTCTCCTCTTCAGATGTGTCAGTCATTCCTTGTGCTAGGACCATAATAGGTATCGTAAACCCATGGCTAAATAAGACCATGAAAACTGAGCTTACTAGAATGGTAGTTGGCTCTGCTCTTTCTTAATCCCAGTTTTAAAACAAGTGTCTGATTAAGATATAGTCAGTGAGTTGTTGTATCTTCGTGTCTCCTGCTTGTTATGACAACTGATTGCAGGCCAGGACTTCATTACTGCAGCTTGTCATGCAATGGGTAGTTTGTGCCTGGTAAAGAAGTATAGCAATCCACTCTTTCAGTTATTCCTATACTCTTTAAAATGAACTGGAATTGGGATAAGAAAATGCAAAAATGTATGTGGTATCAGAATATGAATTTGGTGTTTTATTTTCTTATTGCAAGGTGGTCAACTGACTGGACATAGGGGGACACATAATGGTCAGTTTATGTATTGCTACAGGAAACAGTTAAGCTGATCAAAATTTATCGTTTTTTCTTATCACAAAAAAACTTATACACACAATTGATGTGTAGGCAAGTGCAGTTAGCTAGTCTGCCACTAGATGGCTTTGTCCCAAAACAGTGTGTGGGCGGGGATTACTGTGCCCAATTTCCGGTCCTTACTGTGCCCAAGTGTGGATCCCGGATTGAGCTCTTGCTAGTGCCCGCAGAGACAGGCTGAGACCAACTTTCACACTGATACAGAGTTAAGACAGTACTCCGCTTTAAAAGTGAGGCTTCTCTGCGATAACACAGTTGACTTTTTGTAATCCATGGCTAACTTTTGTAACACTTTACATCGTTCACTACAGATACAGTTCCTCATTATGCTTCAGAATACTCCACTCACTTAAGTTGTGCAGCATTTCTGAGCTGGTACCCCAGAGCTTGTACCCGTTTTCATCAACCTAGTAACCTGTCACCTCACTCCCAGTGACATTAATTTGTATGTTTCACTTAAATACTAGGAAGCTCATTCATACATATCCTGTGCTTATTTTTCTCCCAAGGCCTCATGTGCTTATTTTTCTTCCGAGGTATGTGGAGAACTGGTCACTAGCTAAGGAGCCTGTCATGTACCAGGTACGAGGTGAGGTGCTGAGGGGGTTGAAATGCTGCCACGCTGTCATTAGAACCTGGAGGACCAGAGGATTGCCAAAATCATAGTTTAACCCACTATATACTCATTTAGTTATGGTCTATACCAGCGGGTATAGTGGGGCAGCCAAAAGTCTGAGTTTGGGATTAGGGATGTTAGGGGATTATCTGCACTTTATTCCAAACTGTTACCTGTGAAAGCCATCATGTCAATTTATTCTTCAGTAAAGCTTTTTAAAACTTTGCCTTTGCCTGGTCTGAAGTTACTAAAGGGGGCGCAATGCAAGTTACCGTCACATATAGTCTACAGCTCGGTTCACTAAACACATAGGGGTAGAGAAGACATCAGTACAAAGCATTAATAGAGTGGGAAGATGCAAGAGGTTACCAAGGGTGCCAAAGGGTTCTCTAGCTGACTGTCATAATCAAGTATATGTGGCAGGTGAGATAGTCTCTTGCAGCAAGGGAGATGTTGTCAGCACTTCTTTGTCTGTGATCCGTCTCCCATAGCAACAGGAACAGATCAGCACCGCCGAGGCCCTCAACCTGTACACAGTTACAGAAGAGAAAGATTTTAGTGAAGTGCACGCATGGAGTCCACGCTAGGTGCAAGGCAGGACCCCTTACTGTTATGCCGCTGTAACGGCTTTGGTGAACGGGAGTGAAACACAACTGCGGCTAGCAAAGATTTCAATGCACTTCTCTATGTGATAATTCAGTATTGGACCCCAGGCGTCACTCCAGACAAACAGGAGTTTGGGGGTTCTCTAAATCATCTCTCCCTCACATAAATTAATGTATTGAGCTACTAGAGGTGATCGCATTACATCATACGACCAGACCCCAGCGTTAAAAGATACGATTCACTAGGAGATTCCAATGCACAACTGTATGCAAGTGATTATCAGTATTGGACCCCAGGCGTCACTTCACACAAACAGGAGTTTGGGGGTTCTCTACATTATATCACTTATTACATAAAGCAATGCATAAGGCCACTAAGGGCGTAAGTATTGTAGCGCCCCCTTGCTTTCAGCATGGGCGCTACGCTAAAGTTAGTGGGAATGGGAGAGTTACTTTGCTCCCATTTGTGTTTTGTCTAAATTTGGGATTTCTGTCATCCCAGAAATGTCCACTGGGTCAGTCTGTGGTCAGGGGGTGCAATACCACCCCTTGCCGGCAGTTGGCGCCAGAGGGGTTCTGGCAGAGCAAGTTTTCCCCAGCAGCCAATTGGAGGAGTTTTTCTGGGGGAGAGTTTATCTGTGACAGGGGTCATGTGTTAGAAAATCTTCGCAGGGTCCCCGTTCCAGGTGCGGTATTCACCTTCAGGGTACGCGCATCCATGGACCCTGCCAGCGCGGCCCACCAGGCCAAAGCTGACAGCTGCATCAAACCTCATCCTGAGGAGAAAAGGGATCCCAGTGTTACCCTGGGTCCCATGACTTGTTGAGAGGATCCCAGTCTGGGATCGGGCGTCCGGACCACTGACAGGTATGCTTGCTGTCATCCGGGGGCCCTATATAGAAAAAGTCAACTGGGAGGATTCGCTCTCTTTATTCACCCAAGTCCTTTATTGAAATTGGCCTGTGGCAGAGGCCCTAGAGCCAGGCCCTAGAGCCAGGTTCCTCTCAGCTAGTTCAGAGTGACGCTTCGGCTGCCAGGCCTGTTGTTATAGGGGTCTGTCCGGGGGCACTTTACCCACTCTGAGCAGAGTGGCGACGAGTTACAAAAATTGGTACTATACAGAGCAGTATAGATTGCTCCATCCAATATTCAGGCCTGATACCGCAAGGTTCTCTTCTCTTTCCTTCATCAACCTTGACCTTCCCAATTCATGTTGATGTTGGCCGTGTTTGGCCTGGACAATAAAGCATTGAAAACCATTTTATTGGCTGTCTGGACCTTCGCTCACTACCACTGTTCTCACAATTGCACCCCTAGACACCGTCAGGGTAACGTAGCAGGCCGATCCCAAAATCAACCAGCGGCTCCTTCGGGGGTGAGCGCTACAGTATGAAATAGTTTCAACCCTTAGAATAGAAAAGTTTAGAGCGAACATGTTCAGTAACTTGGGGCATGAGCCCTTTAACAAGTAATAACGTATGTCAGGCATGTAGCATATGAGAATACCGTATGCAATAGCAGTTTACTTTAGAGAGACAACTTTGGCGTAATTGAATTGAAGGTGTATGTCCCTTTAAGATATTCCTCAGCGGTCAGCTGAAAACACACCAAATAATCCCAGGCAGCATAGCATTAAATAAGCCAATTTTAAATACAGTACTTGTAAAGGCTATATGTAAAGCGAGTAATTGTAATAGTACTTATCCGTTTGCACAGGATCAGCGTTGTAGTATCATAGCAGCAAGGGTTTTCTTTGGTGCAGGGTCTCCTGGTGGGGGATAGCTTGGGGTGTCCGCAACAACTCCTGCAAGGTTGGCAGCACAGCTCCAGGTGTGGGATAAGTCCCAGGTTAGGGATGGATAGTGCCTGTGGGTTGTCTGTAGCCAGACCGGCTACCGCCAACAATAATAGAACAGTGTGCCATCTGCACACTGTTCTGTTTATATGAGGGACTCAGGTGTAATGCATAAGCACTCAATCAAGCTGCACTTCCGTGTTCCACAGTGGAACGAATACGGCGCCGGGCGATGACGTCATCGAGCGGGCGCCATATGCGTTTCAGCGCGGAACGCAATACGGTGCTGAGAGCGCCCGTTACAGCCGCGTACACACGATCGGAAATTCCGACAACAAAACCATGGATTTTTTCTGACGGAATGTTGGCTCAAACTTGTGTTGCATACACACGGTCACACAAATCTTGCCTGAAATTCCGACCGCCAAGAACACGGTGATGTACAAGACGTACGACGAGCCGAGATCAATGAAGTTCAATAAGCAGTTTGTCTCCTCTGCTTGATTCTGAGCATGCTTGTTTTTTTGCACGTCGGAATTGCATACAGACGAGCAAATTTTCCAATAGGAACTTTTTCCGTCGGAAAAAAAGAGAACATGTTCTCAATATTTTGTTGGCGGAAATTCCGACAGCAAAAGTCCGATGGAGCATACACACAGTCGGAATTCCGACCAAAAGCTCACATCAGACTTTTCTTGTCGGAATTTCCGATCGTGTGTACCCGGCATTACTGGGAGTGAGGTATCTGTGATACGTTGGACAGGAGGAGAGGGCATTGGCTCTGCGTGTTCCTTCTAAACGCACAAGTAACTGTGGTGAAGTACATTACATCAAGAGAGTTTACTACCGTTTGTTCATGTTCAGTCATCTCTCCGGGTCTTGAGCGTGGCTCAAGTAAAGGTACCCTATGTGTACAGCAGCGACCCTGTATAAAGTGTCTAGCCTAGCCCAGAAGAACCCACCCCGGGGTAGGCCTCCTATGTGACCCACACTAGGTGCCCGAAGGAGGGGAACATAGAAGACCTATCACCTCACCCCTACCCTTACATGTTGGTGGCTGAGATCAAGGCTGGGAACAAAATGGCGCTTTGTTTGAAAGTATTCAAACATTGTAATGTTACAAAATGTAATCCAGAGGTTCCCAACCCCTGGGCTGCAACTTCCTTCCAACTGGACTGTGGCTTTCTGTCTGCTGTGACAGCTACTCATGGTGAGAAATTTCACTGGCAGAAGGCCTGCGATTTCTGAGATGCTGCAACCACCTTGTCTGGAACCAACAAGGAGTTGCTGCATCAGAAGTCAGATAGTTGCGGAAGGGAGGGCAGATTATTTTGGAAAGCTTTGCATCTGCCAGATCAGTGGTACATTTAGCAGGGAACCAAGGATCAGAATAAAAACAAACTCTCAATGTCACTCTGTGATTGCTTTGACGTACAGTATGTATGTCATTGGCCAAGAGTCGGTACAGTCATGACGTACGAATGCATGAAGCCAGGGAAGGACAAGTTGTATACACTATCAAGACTTTAATGGAAAACAAAGCAGCATTGGAGTCTAGTGAATTACACGTTGTGCCTAAAACTCTTAACAAAACAAGCAAAGTAACTTTCTGACTGGAGCTAGTTTCAAGCTCTACACTTAGATGTACAATGTTTAAAGGGTCACTAAAGCAGGGAGCTGCGGTGGCTCAACGTGATTGGCACTGCGCTGACAAGCCATTCACCTCTGCAGCCAGGGGTTCGGTTCCCGGTCTCGGCTACATGTGAATTGAGTTTGGTGGTCTCAGCCCGGCTCCCGGTGGGTGTGCTATGCGAGGTAAGCCTACGCTTAGTACGCCCACCCCCCTCCCACAAAAACCACCACACCTACACACGCACTCGAAATTGGGTTAACACACATGCACTTTGACCACGCGGTCTCTAAAAAAGAGAGGCGAAGGACTAACGGGGCTGGTTGAGCGGGCTAATCCTCTCACTCCCTTATAGGGAGTCCCTCTTCCCCGTTGGGCTTCAAAGCGGAGCAGGTAGGGCGGGCTGTGTGGGAGGACCCCCTCACACACCCGCCATTGCCACCTGGGGCATGGAGAAAGGTGGCAGATTGCCCCTGGGGGAGGCCTGCCTACTCCCAACTCCTGCAGTCCGGCTCCTCTCTCGAGCACACGCACAAAAAAAATACACTTTAAAAAAAAAAAAAAAAAAGAATGAAAGGGTCACTAAAGGAAAAATTTTTTTTTGCTGAAATGACTGTTTACAGGGTATAGAGACATAAAAGTTAACTGATTCCTTTTAAAAATGATTACAATTTGAATTTAATCTATCATATAATGTGCCTCTAGTTTCACGTTCGGTTTTAAAGGTACATACATGAATTTCCGGGTGAGAGGTGAGTCGGGAAGACTCGCAGAACAAAAACAACAAATCCAGGGCAGTGTTTTTAAAATGAATCTGATTGGTTCTGAGGAGTTTTAGACACACAGTAATGACAGCTTAGACCACCGTGAAAATCTCCCAGTACGATGGTTATAAGGAAACAGGCAACCAGGAAGTGTGGAGATCACAGCAGAATTAGAGCTACTTCAAAGCAAAAACGAACAATGAGGACATGAAACCAGTACTGCAGTAAGGTAAAGGAAGCTATTTAGCTAAAAAAAATAATTCCTTTAGTGACCCTTTAAGATCAATTATTTTTGTTGACCCAAATATAAAATATTTCAACATATCCAATCAGTTTTCACACAAGAACGTCACACTTCAATTTTCAGCTTTCGGTGCTCTCACACTTTGAATGACAATTACTCATGTCATGTCATCTCAGTCATGCAACACTGTACCCATATGAAATTTGCGTCCTTTTTTCACACAAATAGAGCTTTCTTTCGGTGGCATTTAATCACTAGTGTGTTTTTTAAATTTTTTTGTGCTATAAATAAAAAAAGATTTGGTGAAAAAATTCAGTTTTCTTTGTTTCTGTCATAAAATGTAGCAATTAGTAATTTTTCTTCATGAATTTTGGCCAAAATTTATACTGCTACATATCTTTGGTAAAAAATAACTCAAATCAGTGTATATTATTTGGTCTTTGTGAAAGTTATAGTGTAGAGTCTACAACTACGGTGCCAATCTCTGCAAATTGATCACACCTGATGTACTGAAGGTGTCTTGAGACACTAAGGCCCCTTTTACACTGCCGGACCGTTCAGGTACGCCTGTCAGTTTTTTCGGCGGACCTGAACGGCCGCTCCATTCTTCTCTATGGAGCGTTGGATGTCAGCGGTGACATGTCTGCTGACATCTGACCGGATACGTCGACATCCGTCCATGGCGGATCAGGTGAGATCTGATGAAAACGGACATGCTGTCCGTTTTCATCAGATCTCTCCATAGGAGACAGCGATGCTGGACAAGCCCCTCCCTACTCAGTGAGCAGCGAGGGACCTGTCATCTGCCGGCTCAACGGTGATCCACGGAGAGATCTCCCACTGAGCTGGCGTGCTCCGCTGCGACGGATCCGCCTGGTGTGAAAGGGGCCTAACATGTCAGGAAAAAACAAATATCCCCCAAATGACCCATTTTTGGAAAGTAGACATTTCAAGGTACTAAGTAAGTAGAATGGGGAATTTTTTCCCACAATTCTTTGCAAAATTAAGATTATTTTTTTTACAAAATTGTCAGATTAACAGGTTATTTCTCTCACAGAGCATATGCATACAACAAATTACACCCCAAAATACATTTTGGTACTCCTCCTGAGTATGGCGATACCACATGTGGGAAACTTTTACACAGTCTGGCCACACATAGAGGCCCAACATTGAAGTAGCACCTTCAGGCATTCTATGAGCATGAATTACACATCTAATTTCTCAACCGCCTATTATAATTTTGAAGGCCCTGGAGAACCAGGACAATGGAATTGCCCACAAAATGACCCCATTTTGGAAAGCAAACACCCCAACGTATAATCTTGAGGCATAATGAGTCTTTTAAACGGTTCATGTTTTTCCAGAAGTTTTTGGAAAATGTGGAAAATACATTCTGCTACTCCTCCTGAGTATGGCGATATCACATATGTAAGACTTTTACACAGCGTGGCCACATACAGAGGCCCAACATCCAGTAGCACCATCAGTCATTCTAGGAGCATAAATTACATATTCTGGAGCCCCTCACATATGTGAGACCGATGTGTACTACAGTAGCAGGGCAACAGATCAGTCCAAGCAGTAGGCAAAAGCATAGTCCATAAAACAGGCCAGGGTCAGTTCACATGCAAGTAGTCCAAGCAAGTGAAAGTAAATTGGGTATCCGGCGCTCCAGGAGGCAATGCCTTTAGTTTGTAATAATGTACATTTGATTAGTCAGTCTTTAGGTAAAAACAAAGTTGAACTCTGCAAAGCATATCAAAGAAACAAGGGTGGGGGGCCCCACTCTAAGTGTAATATTAAAACAGTATAATTTATTGTACACGATTAATAACACTTACAAGGTATAAGTCATGAGTCATGCATGTAATGTTGTGCTGAATAGCTGTACATTCAGGAAAACCAGGAAGTAGTCAGCTCCATGCTGACTACTCCATGGAGCTGACTACTTCCTGGTTTTCCTGAATGTACAGCTATTCAGCACATCACACCAGAACCTTTCCCAGCTACCCGGATCGTGCGAGGCGCCTTTGGGATGCAGTAGAACTGCCAGGATTACATGCTTATGATGACCATGACTCTCACTTATATCTTGTAAGTGTTTTTAATCTTGTGCAATCAATGATACTGTTTTAATACTACACTTAGAGAGGCGCCTCCCCCCCCCCCTGTTTCTTTTATAGTAAAAAACAGGCCAGGGTCAGTTCACATGGAAGGCATGGTTATTTGCGGGATAATATTTTAGGGATGTGTGATGAAGTTGGAAGCATTCACCAATGCAAAGACCAGGTTGGAAGGAACACTGGGGACAATGGTAGCTGGTATCGCTTCGAAATCCACTTTTGCTGCACATGCAACGTTTATTTTGCCATCTTCAGCTTGCTTCAGATGGTGGAATGTTGTACGGGAAGTAGCGCTCATGAAATCGGCTAACAGCATCAGGGCAAAGGTCTTCTGTGGGGGTTTTTGTTGATAGATGAGGGACGTGACAATTTGACTCTGTATCTGGCCCTTTTGCTAAGAATTGTATTGTTTTATTCCTAGCCAACCTGAAAAGGGTACCAGGGACTCATCTACACATATATGCTGATTGAGGACATAGAGTTCTGTAAATCGTTTGGAAAATACATTTTTGAGTGGGCGAATTTTATATAACTTACCGTAGATTGGATGATTGCGAGGAGGGCACTGGGTGTTGTCGGTGAAAAGAAGTAAATGAGTGAATGAATCATCTCGTATAAGGGACCTAGACAATACGGCAGAATAAATTGGCATGTGGTGGATGGAGTTGGTGGACCAATAGGCATGTCCTGAATTTTTTGTTGTAAGCCCTATGTTCATGGCGAGGCCCATAAACAAATTGAACTCCTCCAAATTCAGATCTCTCCACTCAAATGGATGGGCATATATTTTATGTCCTGGTACTTGGGCGTGCACTGGTACTGGGCCAGGGCATTTATTCCCGGGGCCTATTGCTGGCGGCAGCACTGGTACTGGGCATTTGTTTCTGGGCCTATCGCTGGTGGCAGCACTGGTACTGGGCCTGGGAATTTGTTCTTGGGGCCTATTGCTGGCAGCAGCGCTGGTACTGGGCCTGGGAATACAATCCTGGTTGCTGGCGGCTGCCTGGTTTCCAGAGCGCCATGCCTTTTTAGAAGGGACCCATTCTTCCTCTGGATAATTTACCAATCCACTACTCTCGATGACTGTTTACCAGTGTCGGTGACGAGTAGTGTTCCCGGGAACACGCCGCCACCGTCATGCACGAGCAGCCTTGTGGTCTTGTGCATGTGCCGTGTGAAAGGGGAAAATACCATTTGTGGTCGGTCGTGACTTCATCACAGTCGATCACGTGGTAAACAGCCATGCTCAATGGCTGTTCACCCCCATCGGGGACAAGCGGTGTCTCTGTAACACGCTGCCACCGACAGTACAGGGCTGCACGAACATGACCGCGCACATGCCCTGTTTAAAAGAACGGACGTCATATGACGTCCGCCCAGAACGAGAGCCGCACCGCCCAGCCATCATATGATGATGGGTGGGTGGCAAGCGGCTAATCTCAGCTCTCCTGCCCCCGGTACTTTTTTTGCAGTTTTCTTTTTAGTAGGGAGTCTTATTAACCAATAGGGATGAGCTTAGAGTTCGAGTCAAACTCATGTTCGACTCGAACATTGCCTGTTTGCCAAACAGCGAACAATTTGGGGTGTTCGTGGCAAATTCGAAAAGCCGCAAACACCCTGTAAAAGTCTATAGGAGAAATCTAAAGTGCTAATTTTAAAGGCTTATATGCAAGTTATTGTCATAAAAAGTGTTTGGGGACCTGGGTCATGCCCCAGGGGACATGTATCAATGCAAAAAAAAACAGTTTTAAAAAACTGCCGTTTTTTGCGGGAGCAGTGATTTTAATAATGCTTAAAGTGAAACAATAAAAGTGAAATTTTCCTTTAAATTTCGCACCTAGGGGGTGTGTAAAATATGCCTGTAAAGTAGCGCTAGTTTCCCATGCTTAGAACTGTCCCTGCACAAAGTGTAATTTCTAAAGGAAAAAAAGTAATTTAAAACCACTCGCGGCCCCCTCTTTTCCTGCGGCCTGCCAGGTTGCGTGCTCGGATAAAGGGTCTGGTATTGATTTTTTGGGGGGAACACCACGCCATTTTTTTTTATTTGGGATGGAGTTCCCCTTAAAATCCATACCAGACCTGAAGGGTCTGCTATGGATATATGGGGGGAACCCCCACGTCATTTTTATTTATATTTAACGCAGGGTTCCTCTTAATATCCATACCAGACCTGAAGGGCCTGGTAATTGAATTTGGGGGGACCCCCACGCATTTTTTTTATTATTAATGACTTTTCTCTGTATTGCCGGGAACAATAATTCATTATAGCCGGGAGTGGTTTTAAATGACTTTTTTTCGTTCAGAAATGACACTTTGTGCAGGGACAGTTCTAAGCACGGGAAACAAGCGCTACTACACAGGCATACTATACACCCCCCAGGTACAAAATTTAAAGGAATATTTCACTTTAAGCATTATTAAAATTACTTCTCCCGAAAAAAACTGCAGCTTTTAAAAAAAAAAATTTAATTGATACATGTCCCCTGGGGCAGGACCCAGGTCCCCAAACACTTTTTAGGACAATAACTTGCATATTAGCCTTTAAAATTAGCACTATAGATATCAAACGTTCGAGTCCCATAGACTTTAACGGGGTTCTAAAATTCACACAAACTTTTGGTCTGTTTTCAGGTTCTGGTGCGAACCGAACGGGGGGGTGTTCGGCTCATCCCTATTAACCAACAGACCAGTCAGAGAATGCTCCAGTATCTCTTGCAGATCAAATGCTTTTTAAAGTACTTTTAAGTATCTTCTAGATGTAAATGTACAATATACAGTGGGTATAGTAAAGAATCACCTTCCTTTAAATTGATCAAATTGTGTTGCTTTGCAACCTGAAACGAAGACAGATAGTTTTTGTTTTATCCAGCTGGATTTACTCAGTGCAACTTATAACATCCAAGTGAAAGGTATAACACCAACATTTCTGATTTATTTTATTAAAAAACAGAATCATCCCCATGTCAGTATTTTGTTGAAACGTGGCCTGGTATTTTATTAGGGGGGGGGGGGTGCTCATACTTCTCCTCACTTTTACCTGACTTGCATGCTCGGATAAGGGTCTGGTATGAATTTTGGAACCACACACCATTTAAAAATAAAAATAAATAAATTGGCGTGGGTTTCCCCTCAAAATCCATACCAGACCTGAAGGACCTGGTATGGATTGGGGGGGACAACCACACAGTTTTTTTTTTGCTGGCAATTCTAGTTTTAACATTTATCTGTCAGCGGGGAAGCCCGCTGAAAACTGACTAAACGGTTGTTAAGGGCACACCGTCCCGCTCCTTAACAACCAGCTATAAACAGCTTGTTAAAGGAAAAAAAAAGCACATTGCAAAACGTATGTTTAAAAATACAAAACACATAGATGCATTTTTTGAGGATATCCCAGTTTGTTTTTCCACTAGTAAGGTGTACCTATTTTATTTATTTTTTAAATCCATGCTTTAACTAAAAACACTGATTCTTGTTTATATATATATATATATATATATATATATATATATATATAAATATATACACACGTATATGTATATATATGATCTATTTAAATGTATCAGTTGCATCTTCCTCCAGGTGTCCACATAACACCCAGAGTTTTTTATTTTTATATCAGAGGTATTTATACAGCACTAGCAATTTATGTAGCAGTGTACTCCCAAGGAACTTACAATTTAAAGGTTCAGTTTGGAAGGGAGCCAGTCAACCTTCAAGCATGTCTTTGGCATCTAGGAGGAAACCAGAGTACCCAAAGGAAGCCCCTCACAAGCGCAGGGAGAATATACAAACCCCATGCAGATAGGGGCCTGACCGAGACCCCAGTGCTTCAAGACAGAAGTGTTAAATGCTAAGCCACAGTGATTTACATTATACCATTCCCTGCATTGTTTGATTTGGCTAAAAAAAACATGTGATGCCACCCAGCTATCCTAAGAATACATCAATACATCATGCCAAGCTGTGGCAAATGGAACTTCTTATATAGTGGGGGTTGCGCATCTAATTAAACTTCTGTTTAGGGTTAATTTAGATAGGCTTGTGTTTTCTTAGTCCAATTGTATTGTCACTCAAATAAAAGGTGCCACAGACTAATAGAGAGCTCCCTGCTGAAAATAAAAAGGTCAAAAGGTGGAACATTTGCATCAGTGTGGTTGACTTAAAACCATTGTAATTCATTAAAAACTAGTTTTGGGAGAAAAAAAATATCTGACTTTACATGGATTAAATCTAGATTAGAGCTAAGGAGGACAATTCAGACTCAGGGTCATAATCTTTCCATAGTTTTCTGTAATTAAGGGAAGTACAGTCTTAATGGTTGTTCTGTAATTAAGCAAACAGTAATGAATTAGGGTTTAGGTCGTAGAAATAAGGCAATTGTCTACTGGTGCGTTTTGGTCTTATTGAGCTATAATCGTTAAGACAATTTTATTGCCACTGTCTGCCCAAGATTTAGCTTTGAGCACTTTCAGATCGTGTTCATTCAATGAGGTTTCAAAAAGTGACCGATGGGCACATTTTGACTGCACACCCATACACAATTTTACATCTATAGCTAGCCTCAGCCTATCCAAACACTTTATGCAACATAAAAGGCAGGTCCATCTTCCTGAGGAATGCATTTTAAAAGATGATCAACAATCGGTGAATGTCACATTCACTGGTTTTTATATGCCTATGCAAGCAATAGTTGAAAACCTGCAAATCATTTGAGCTTCTACCTTTCCCTGCACTCTGTTAGCAGCAGTACCTGGCGTTCACACCGAAAAAAGGAAAGTAATATAGTAAAACCTTGGTTCGAGAGCGTTTTGCAGGACAAGATTTTTTTTTTTATACATTTTGACTTGATATACAAGCGATGTCTTGATATACAAGTAGCGTCATGTCACAACTGAGTATAATGCCTCGTACACACGGCCGGACTTTCCGAGAAAAAAGTTCAGACGGGCTTTTTTTCTTGAAAAGTTCGGCTGTGTGTAGCCTCCATCTGACTCTTTTTGTCAGAAGTCCGACGGACCTTAGAGAACCTGTTCTCTTTCTTTCCGTTGGACTTCTGCATGGTCAAAAGTCCGACCGTGTGTACAAGGCATTAAAGAGACGAGAGGCGCCACAGCAATATATTTACATTTAATGAAGGTACAACATTTAGCAACTTATATGGTTGATAATTAAAACAGGCACATCTAAGTATGCAGGCATCCGGGGTAAAGTTGTCCACACAGACCATCCTCTGTACCGCCCATTATCCCTTCCACGCTGCGCTCCACGAGCACTTCAAGCCTCGCTTTCAGATCGCTCTACTGCAGGGTAGGCTTCCTGGTCACCATTGCAGATTGACAGCAATGAAAGCCGGCGGTGCGGGGGATGGTCTATGTCAGGAATAAGCAATTAGCGGACCTCCAGCTGTTGCAAAACTACAAGTCCCATCATGCCTCTGGGTGTCATGCTTATGCTATGCCTCATGGGACTTGTAGTTCTGCAACAGCTGGAGGTCCGCTAATTGCATATCCCTGGTCTATGTGGACAGCTTTACCCCAGATGTCTGCATACTTGTACCTTCATTAAATGTAACCATATTGCTACACTTCAAGGCGCCTCTCTTCTCATGTATACTCTGTAGCTCCTTCTAGATTTTGCTTCAATTACCCTTGTGGATGGACATTTTATGGTTACACAACCTATCACATTGTTAGATCTTTTTTTTAATAAAGACTATAAACTGGAAGACCCACGAATAAATGGTTGTGGAACGAATCATAAGAGTTTCCATTATTTCTTATTGGGAAATTCACTTTGATATACAAGTGCTTTGGATTACAAGCATGTTTCCAGAATGAATTATGCTCTCAATCCAAGGTTTTACTGTAATTGTCTGGTCCGATATCCTCATCTATGTGTAACTGTCAGAGATCAGACAGGAACATCTCTAATCTAGGATAGATTTTTTTTTTTTTTTAATTTATTAATTTTTTTTAATATATGAGAGACACACTAATACGTCAACTGTACCATATTTCAATGCGTCCTAGGGCAGAACTAACAGAAGTGCAGAGGGAACTTGAAAAGGAACAGTACCTACTGCATTTTTTTTTACAGGAAAAATATAATTAGCATCCCCCCCATCTCTTTTGGCTCTCTCAATTTCAGTTTCAGCTACATAAAGATTTGTTAGACTTACTGGGAAAACATAAATGCTAATTTAATTGCCCTATAGGTGTAGATCGACAGAAAATTAATATCACTGCTTGCTCTGGCTAATTATGGCCGCTTTGGGAAATGATGACACATGTGTGGGCACGCTGCAGCCTCCTGCACATGCCCCATGGATCTGGGTGTAGGAATCAATCAAGCCAAGTTAGAACCTCCCAGGCAGTCCCTATTGTTCTCTTGAGATAAAGCTGATCCCCCAGATAGTCTGCACAGTGAATGAAAATGCACATTAAGCAGATAGGAGCATGCATTTTATTAGCACAATCATTCTAAAGAACGATCATATTGATCCCAAAAGTAAAATACTGACAGGTGCCATTAATTTTTACTGACATTTGAAATTACATTAGCATGTTAAAGATTAGATTGAGATTTTTTTTTTTAGTAAAGATTATTACTGAGATTTTAGTAAAAGGGTGAATCATTTTAATGATTTGAAACATTTTGGACCGTAACCAAAAATGCAAATACACGATAAGGAAAATAATTAGGTTTTTGTTAATTGAGCTTTTTTTCATCAAAAGCCATTTTATTATTGCTGACTGGTACTGTAAGGGCAATCTTTATAGGACTTGGGTTAAAATATGCTTTGGCCGAGTAGCTGAAATCCTTGTGAAAGCAGACATTGCTCACAAAGATCTCAAAATCTCTCCTAAATTGGAGGCGAAGCTCAGCTGTGTTTTAGTTAAATATTCACAGTATTGTTGTTTGGTAAATCTGTAATCCCCCCGCAGTGTAATTGCATGTGTGCTTGAGAGGGGGGGAGCAGGTGTGTGTGTGTGTGTATATGGAAGACTCCTTTCATTAGGATGCATGGGAGGGGCAGCATTAGATAATGTGTAGCAAGTCACCCCAGGCTACTGAGCCTGTCCTGCTGGACACAGAACAATATACTTGCTGGAGAAAACAGTTGCTCCAGGACTCTGGCTGCTCTGCCAGGTAGTTTCACGGGGTTAGAATGGTAAATGGCTAAAGGGGGCCTGCAGCGAGTAACTAGCCCCCCCCCAACCTACACATGGCTGACAATACATCAATCACCAACACTGGCTTTTTGAAAACAGGTCTTCAGCGTTCCATCTCCCTCTGTTGACCTCTGAGCCAAAACATTCTGATCAATCTTAACCCAACTCTTTATGCCTTTTCTTTTTAACTATGCTTATTGAAGCAGACATTTACTACCCCTCACCACCAAAAAACAAACCGGTGCAGCTGTGCATAGTGACCAACCAAATCATCTTCTAGGTTTACTGTCAAAGCTTAAACAAGGTGGTTCCTGATAAACTGGTTTAAACCCCCTCTCCGGGTGGCCATGCCACCACCCTCCTGCCTGGTATCCATCAACCAAAAAATAAAAACAGGATACAGCACAGATGGAGGAATCTGTGTGGTCAGCTTTAGGTCATCACGGCATAGCCAATTAGGATGGCTACAGATGCCAAACCTGGAAGAAAACTGGGCAAAGATCCCTGGGGAGCAGCAAAGATGTGGCGTTTCAACAAACAGGCCAATGAAAAGAGAAGTTAATTCACTCTTCATTTTAAAAGGATGCCCTTACAAAACAAAAAATAAAACTCTGCACAGGCAGGATCCCTTTAGAAACAGCAGCCAATCATAATTCCATCTTCAGTAAACTGAAATCTGATTGGTTGAAATGTTTTAATGTATGAATAAACACTTTTCAATGCCCTTTGTACAGCATTGCTTTTTTGCATGGCTTTGTTGAATAAGCCCAAAAACTCTATGGATACTGTAAAGTGAATATGCCACAGGCTGACTATATAGGGTTTGATTTAGCAGCACGGTTGTTGCCATAGCAAACAGACTCTCTTCCACTCTCAAACCTGAATTTGGGAAATGAGCAATAAAATTGGACTGGTAGCTGTGAATGAAAAAAAAAAAATGCCACTACTCATTATGAAGGTTCACAACCCAGTCTACTGTGGACAACTAGTACATTTTTGAAAATTGCCTACCATGTTTCCCCGAAAATAAGCCCGGGTCTTATATTCATTTTGGCAACAAAAGACACAGTAGAGCTTATTTTCGGGGTAGGTCTTACCATGTAATGTGCCGTCTTCTCTCCCCCCGCATGACAGGAATCCCCAGTGTGAACCGATTTAAAATGCTTGTAAAATCCTATAATCCACTCTATTACAGTAGAATATAATGTACAATGTGTGCGTTTCTATAATATAATTGTGCCAAATACCTTCATTATAACACAGCTCTGCGCTTCTGTGACCCGCCGGAGCTCTCTTTCCCGCATTCATATTACAGAAACACACATTTAGGGCTGCAACCAACGATTATTTTCATAATCGATTAGTTGGCCGATTGTTCTTTCGATTAATGGGTTAATAACCCATTAAGGTAATTTTTCTGCAATTTGCAGTTTTAATTTTTTTTGGTCAGTTTGTTGTTGGGCAGATTAAAAAACACAAATTGCCACAAAAATGCTTTTCTGTAGCTTTTCCATTAAAGTATATTGAACCAAAAAAACTAAATAGCACCGTTTTGTGTTAAAAAAAAAAAAAAAAAAAAAAGTCCTTGCCCTTTCCAAATACTCAGCAGCTGAATCAAAATCATGGATGTAAAACCATGTAAATGAACTGTGGTGTGTTTCTGCAAAAAGCATATAGGTTTGACACAGGCCTGGAGATGTTTAGCAACATAATGGGGCTAAAATAAAAATAAAAAAATGAAAATTTGTACAATAAGAGCAAATCATCGATACTGTAAGGGGTTCATTTTTTACTGTGGGACAGTGAAAGTAATATTTACAGCAGAGATTTGCTCTTTTTGTACTATAAAAGGGCCAATTTTAGTTTTTTTTAACCCAATTATGTTACTGGCCGATTAATCGATTATGAAAATGGTAATCGATTCATTTCATAATCGATTAGTTGTTTCGGCCCTACACACATTGTACATTTTATACTACTGTAATAAAGTGGGTTATAGGATTTTACAAGCATTTTAAAAACTAGGGCTTATTTCCGGGTAGGGCTTATATTGCAGCCCTCCTGGAAAATAACGCTAGCTCTTATTTTTGGGAAAACACGGTACCTAGCTACAATGGAACATGCTCACATTCATGTTGGAAGTAAAAAAAAATAAAAAATACTGGATACAGTATGGGAAGGGTTAGAATCCGTGTCAATTTTTTTTTGTCCCATTGGGGAGATTTCCCTTCACTTCCTGTCCTATAAACAAAACAGGACATGAAAGGAAATCTCTGCAAAGTGAGGGAATCCTAGGATGTAACCTGAACTGGGATGTTCCATTGGAAGGTTTCCCTTCCATTACCGTTCTTGTGTCAACCCCAAATTTTGGATTTTTTTTCTTTTGCTATTAGGACAAATAGAGAGGGCCAAATCTCCCCAACGAGGGCAGGCAGCAATAAAGACAAATCGCTCTCAAACTAAAAAGCGAGGTTGGTTTTGCGTTTAGTGACACTTTATAGATTTGTATTTGGTATGGTTCATTTTCAAGTTTGAGCCCGAAACATGCACTTTTTAGATTTACCAATTAGATGCAATTTGTAAATCGAATAGGGTCACAAACAGTGAACACGCCACACCTACACCCGTCCTTGTGTGGATCTATACAGCCTTCCATGGAATGTAAAAATAAAAAGTACTCAAAATAAAATTCCAATGAGAATTTTTTTTTTATATAATTTAGATCTTTATATTAAAAGTAACTTTTTAACAATATATAAAATAAAATTGACACAAAAATTTGAAACTTTTGGTAAATTGCAAAAGAGCATATTCTGTTTTAAATATATCTATAATGTATAAAAGCATTTATCAACAGATTGTAGGGATTCTTCAGAGTCCAAAAAGTATCATATATATTAAAAAAAAAAAATTAAAAAAATAATATGATAAATTATATGGCTGCGAAGAGAGACTGTGTAAAACATTTTGAAAGAAGTCTTCTCCTTTATATAACATTTAGAATGACCTACAATATGCTTCGGAGCAAACAGGACATAAATAGTTCTATTAGAAAATATTTACAGGCTTTATATAATAACAGAATTTTAGGCACTTTAAGGCCACTTGTAAGACCAGATTGCAGCTTGGCTTTACAAATGCAAAAAGTCCAAGAAGTAGGTAAACTTCGTTCCTCTTCGTACAGGGATTGCAGCATCACAGTGCCACCCCGTCTGCTTAGACTTCTTGGAATCGACGCGGGAAGTCCGTCCCTGCTAGCTATAGTCCTTCACATCCACAACATGGGAATATAGAAAATATCCCTGACATGGCTTGACAAAACCAGTCAGGGGCTCACAGTGCTTTATATCCTGCAGACTGGTAGCTTGACTCCAGCACCATTTTCTTTTTTGTTTCCTCCCAAGCAGAACAGAAAAGCAGCACAGTGTTTTCACCAGTCTATAGAACTAGACATAGGCAGTGTCTCTTAATAAATTAAGTTGCTGATGGGGGGGTAGATGCTGTTTTGTGAAGTCCGTACTCCCCCTTTACAGTCTTTTTTTTCAGGTCCCCATGTGACTATGAACATTGTGATAACTGAAGAGACAGGACGGTTCCTCTATAGGGTCATTTGTAAAGACAGAGTCATCAGAGGAGGAACACGTGCTTGCGGTATCTTCACAGGAAGGTGAATACTGTTCAAATGGCATAGATAGGTCCAGATACTGAAAAGTTTAAAAAGAAAGGGTCATTAGTGGATGATCTAGTCAGATCTTACATACAGAGAGAAAAAAAAAAAAAAAGAGAATTAAAAAAAAACACACACCACTAGGAACAATGATAATACACAAAACAGTTACCTCTTCTGATACAGCAGTAAGGATCCTGTCTAGGTGTTCCACCAATTGTTTGAATGTCGGTCTCTGGGTTGGTACAGCGTGCCAGCATTCCCTCATCAGCATGTACCTATGATAAATTGCATTGTTTTAGTATAATGTAATCTGGTCTATCTTCATCATTCATTTGCCCTATACTCCACACCTACATTGGATGGTATTATATGGGTCCTGCTTAGAGCTGCATGATCAAATTGTAAAAAAATAAAAATCACGATCTTAACCCAGCATTTCTTTGATTCATACAGTGCAGAGCCGTTCCCTACTCCCTCACAAGGTGAAAGACATTACGCTGCGAGAATCGTGATCTTTATTCCAAGCAAAAAAATAAAAAAAATTGTGATTCTCATTTTGGCCAGAATTGTGTAGCTCTAGTCCTGCTGTATACATCAGCCAGAAACAAGACAGGCTAACAAAAGCATATGATTCATGACCTACAAACAGAGGTGTTATTTTAATGGATAAAGAATTTTTTTATGCAATTGGAAAAAAATAAATAAAAAAAAAAAAAAATCGTAATTCTGTAGAGGATTATATTTCCAATTTAAAGTCCATGTTCTGTTTTTTCCCATTTTCACAACATTTTTGGTAAGCTCAGACATTCCCTGATGAACAGCTTGTCCAGCTGAACTAGAAATAACATAGGATGGATACGAAGGGGGATAGGTGTAAAAGGAGTAGTGTAATTTTTCATTAACGGTCATAAAAGGACTCCCAATAAAAAAAAAAAAAAAAAAGAAGTTAACCCTGGACAAAATAAAATTATGTCTTTAATCCGATTGTGCCAACTGTAAAATCTTACATTGGCTTAACAGCATTTTAATAGCCAATATTAGTAGTCATTTTTCAATACGGGGCAAATACTTACAGCTCATGAGTACAATTTGATGGCTTGTCCATTCGATGTCCTTCTCGAAGCAATTTAAATAATTCTTCCACTGGAATGCCGGGATAGGGAGATCCGCCGAGGGTAAATATCTCCCAGGTCAACACACCAAAGGACCAACTGCAGAAAGAAAATATATAAAATATTATTACACTTATAATGCCACAACAATATACACAAATCCTTATAGTGGCACACTTTTAAAAGCATAACTTAGTAAAAATGCTAACATAATAATAATAATAATATTTTAATAATAATCTTGCTGGGACAGACACAATGGATAGGCAACCTGCTATAGGCAACCTTGCTATAGTTTTCTTGCAGTGCAAGCCACATGACCTTCAAGTATGTTATCAGCACAGAAGGGAACTTGGAGCAACCTTTTCTCCAGTATAAGTTATCATTTGTATGCCTTCTTTTACAACACCATAAAAGCGGAGTTCCACCCAAAATTGGAACTTGTGCTTATCCGATTCCTCCCCCCACACTAAAGAAAAAAAAAAAAAAAAAGGGACGTATGTGAATCAGAAGAAAGGCTCATACCAATGTTAAAAAGTTGCAAAGAAATTTGTCACCTTCCCCAGTACCAAGTGATCTTCTTGTGTAGTTTTTTTTTTTTTTTTTTTTTTACAATGGCTATGCAAGATTACAAATCCTTTGGCCAATTTAATAGTAAACATAATACCAAACTGTGCATTTCAACTGTATCTTTAGCCATTTGTATGCCACAGTGCAGAGGGGGGTAACAGGCGAGAGAGAGAGAGAGCGAGCGAGCAGGCAGCAAGAGGGATTGTTTAACAAATCAATATTTTTGAATTTTAAACTATATATATATATATATATATATATATATGTATATATATATATATATATATATACACACACACACACACACACGTAAAAAACAAAAATGTATCACGTACAGTAAATTATGTTAACAGAAAGGATCCACGTCACCAATTTATAATTTTAAATGTGACTGGAGTGTAGCTGAAAATATCAGTTACCCTAAGAGGCATTCCAACAGCCAATAATATCTCCAGTGTTCAGAATATCCCATATTAAGAGATCAAGGCGTAAAGAACAGCCTTGTTGCCATAATCCTGGATCAACCTTTAATCCCTGTATTTGTAGTAAATAGTTTCATGAACCTAAGTGTTCTGTGATGTCACAAAGTTCAAATTATGCTGCAGTGTCAATTATGGGCATGATCTGACTACAGGCTGTGTTTTAATCAAGCTTTACTTCAAATAATCTGTCAGGAAGACAATAAAACTGTCAAAACAGTGAACCGACTCATAAAAAGCGACATATACAATCTTTTGTAGCAAAGATACCTGTCCTGAAACTTTTTCTGCTTATTGTAGCAGAAAGACCAAGTACTGGAAGGGGGATTCCCATGAAAGTATTGGATTGCTTTAAGCAACTTATGTATAGTGGTATCATATTTAAAATAGTCCTTCCTTTAGTAAAAGCATACTTACATGTCACTTTGGTGTGTATACACCCTATCGAACAATGCTTCTGGTGCCATCCACTTCACAGGCAGCCGACCCTGTTGGGAAAAATAAAAAATTATATAAGATGGGTTTACAGTGCAGAATTGACAGCCTCCTACAAAGTAACATTTGAAGGAAATCGTTTTTCCTCCAACACAGCTTTAATAACTCACATTGCTGGTTTTCTTGTAGTAGTCAATGTCATTCACCCCTCGAGCAAGGCCAAAGTCAGCGATCTTCACAACGTTATCTTCCGCTACAAGGACATTTCTGGCGGCCAAGTCCCTGTGTATGCACTGTAGAATAAAGTCAAGAGTTGTAATATATTATCAGTGCAATCATTTATTGCACTTATTGGGTATTTTCCACGATAGACTATTTCAGGAAACCTAGGGTGAATATTGATAGTTTTAAAGCTGTGTAGTATATATATTACACACATAAAATGCAACAAGGCCGCTGCCTACAGTTATGTATTCTATATAACTAGGCATCAGTGTATGCCGACAGTTCAACCATATAACCTATACTGGGTGGGTGGGGGGGAAGGAAGGAAGGAAGGAAGGAAGAAATCCTTTTTTCGGGTCCCTCTTCTGTGCTCCTGGCCCCTCCCTCCCGTTCAGTGCCCCCACAGCAAGCAGGTTGCTATTGGAGCACCTGAGCGGAGCCACAGCTCCCCGTGTCCATTCAGACACGGAGCCCAGACCCAGCCTCTCCGCCTCTCGGCTAGCCAACCTTGATTGACAGCAGCGGTAGCCAATGGCGCCTATGCTGCGTCTCAGCCAATTAGGACGGAGAATCTTAGATGGCTGAGACACCTGTCGACATCGCTGGACAGGGAGGAACATCAGATAAGTGTTAGGGATGATAAGAGGGGCTGCTGCACACAGAAGGCCTTTTATCTTAATACACAAAGATAAAAAAAACTTCTGCCTTTACAACGCCTTTAAGTACTGAAGACAGAAGAAGAATAGTATATATGTCAACAAGCAAGGAGCAGCAAGTAAATCATGGTGAAATTAGAGCTCCTGAGGTGTAGAATCTACCTACACCAGTCACCCTAATGCAGAGAATCATGACAGCCAGCAGGCACATTCAGAAGAAAATTTGCAATGCAGGTTTCCTCCAGGTATTTTCCGGTTTCTTCCCACACTCCAAAGACATGCTGGTAGGCCCAGTATATGTACTGTATGTATAAATGTGTTCAGGACCTTAGGATTGAAAGCTCCTTGAGGGCAGGAACTGATATGAATGTACAAGGTTCGGTTCACATATATGCAAGTCAGACGCCCTTTAATTTGCATAACGTGAACCAGACCGGCTTTCAATGGAGCCGGTTCAAATTAAGAAAGGTCCTGTGTGTTTCAGTCCGGTTCAGGTGCAATTTCAGTGTCAAATTCACACCTGAATTGCTGAAAAGAAATCGCACCGGACCTGCACAGAAACCAGCCCCACATAGATGTGAACCCAGCCTAATATATACGTAAAGCACGGCTAAAGTTGACAGCCCTATACAATTAGCGGCAATAAATAAAGGACAGGCATCATATTTTGCTTATGATGGGTTTCTTTAAAACTGAGTGTTATTATCAGGTTAAAGTTGGCCGTGTTTAGATTTAAAAACTATCCCATAAGAAGGCAATTGATAAGAGGTGGTTATAAACATTCCCAAGGATGCATGGATGTAATAGTTCACAGATATAAGCACTTAGCCTTCTCCTTACCTTTCTGGACTCCAGGTATTCCATACCACGAGCCACCTGATAGGCACACGAGACAAGATCCTTGAAAGACAGCAGTTCTTCAGGCACCTTGGTAATGTCAAAACCATCTTCTGGGGTTGGAGGGCGACGAGCACGGAGGAATTCTCGCAAGTTTCCCTTTGAAGCGTATTCCACAACAACGAAGAGGGGACCTGTATAAAAGAACAGTTATTTTAAGGTTTTCTTTAGAATACCTGCATGGCCTAAAACACCCAATCACTACAGACCCCACCGAATACCCAAAGTCAAGGTGGCAGTTTTATTCACAGCTTACCCTCTTGAGTGCAGACGCCCAGAAGGTTGATTATGTTCTTGTGTTTTCCAATCAATTTCATCAGTTCCATTTCGGAGACGAGATCAGACAAGTCTTTGTCGCTGCCATTATCTAAAGAAAGTAGGGGGAATACATACTTATTTAGGATGTCAATTTTGCTTCATTTGTCTCCTATTTATTTTTCAGGGCAATCAGTTAATTAGAAGTATGGTTTCATGATCTCACCTTTAAGCATCTTTACTGCAACTGTTACAGGCTTTTCAGGACGATCTTTATCAATGCCATAAGCATCAGCTCTCACAACTTGACCAAAGCATCCTTCTCCCAGAGGTTTCCCTAACACAAGCCTGATGGGGTAAAAGCCAGTATTTAAAATCAGATCATGGTAAAGTACACATATATCACAAAGGGTCTACACATGACAGTACTAACCTGTCCCTGGGGAATTCCCACTTGGCATCCAAAGGTAACTCAACTTCCATGACACCAGGAAGCATGGGAGCACAACTAGAAGAAAGCCGGGTGATACGAATCAAAGGGGCACTGGACTTTCCAGAAGAACTAGACTCTAAGGAAAACTAAAAAGGGGGAAAAAAAAAAAAGAAGGATTAGTAATGTACTTTGCATAAATCAACACAAAGTAGGTAGAGTTTAGGAAATATTTCCTGGGATAGATTGCAAATAGGACACAAATGATTCTAATGGTTGAGGCTTTCACGTACAGACCTTCCAGGTAATTATCTAAGGCACAGCAACATCTGTGTGTGGTTTACATATTTTACCATGTATCCCTATTGAAGGTGCATGTTCATAACTGCAGCGATGCTACAAGCAAGTTTTTTTTTTTTTTAAACACGCCAAAGACATTAGACTTAATGCACTTAAGTCTTTTTTTTAAAGGATATTTTCACCAAGAGACAAATAAGACATGATCTTGTAATTGTATTTAAATTACATAGCTGTGTTACTTTGTAATAAAACTGATTTGGGGGACAATTTGCTGCTATGAATATGCCACAGAGGAAACATTTTAAATTCACAGCTGGTTAAAAAAAAAAAAAAAAAAAAAAAAAAAAAATATAATAATAATAATAATAATAATAAATAAAAAACACTACCCACAGATTTTAACATCTACCTAAAGTACCGTATTTATCGGTGTATAAACACGCACTCTAACTTTAAGAGGGAAGTTTCAGGAAAAAAAAAAAAAAAAAAAAAACTTTTCACAGCCCCCTGCGTATAACACGCAGGCACAGTTTACCCTCTATTTTCAGGGTAAAAAATGGGAGTGTTATACGTCAATAAATACAGTATATGCCTTTAGCACAGCATATTTCTTATGTTGTGTATGGATATTCATTTTTTTAACATTTTGATTGAAAATTTCAATACATAGTTAGTCAGGTTGAAAAAAAGAGAAGTCCATCCAGTTCAACCATAATAAAATAAAAACAAACACACACAACCTAAATAACCCATTAGCCATATGCCGTTTCTGAACAGCCCAGCAAATACAATTTAATCAGACAATTGTCATAAACCATTACTTACCTGTCGGATAAGAGGGAACCTTGCAAGTTTGTGAACAGGTGGTGGTTGAAGGGTCTGCTTGCTGTGTGTCGTTTGCATACGGCATAGAATTACAATGACAACTGCCATGGCCACGGCCAGAAATCCTGAAGTGTAGATAATTATATCCACATATCTAGACTCTGCTGGCTCTACCTCCTCTATAAAGTCTTCATCTGGTGAGGAAAGGAAGTAAAGAGAGGGGGGTCAGTGCTACATCTGTGACCTTGACCTTCTTTATGGACCTTGCATCCCCTCTCACCCTAACCAAATCTGTTATCCCAAATCCACCCACACAATAGCAAACTTTTACACATGCGACTTCTTACAATAGCATTTACACCAGCAATAGTGTAAAATTAAAAATATTCACCACTGAAGTCATACATTCCCTGCATATGCCCTAAATCTCTATCATACTTAACACACATTTTTTTTTTGGCAGTATAATTCGTATCTTGCTGTATAGAGCCTCTAACAAACAATTCATACCTTAAAGAGAACTAATCAATATGGGACATATGCATGATTCTGTATATGCAGTCTTAAAAGCAGTACAAGTCAGATATGGATGAAACAAAATGACATGTGCGCCCTCATTTAACTTATTTTGTATGAACCAGTCTCCTAACCCTGGGAGTCAGAGCGGTCCCTAAACTATGACAAAATGCCCACATTTACGGTCTTTCGAATCATGCAAGTTGGAAGCCGTGTTAATTTCAATTTAGTCATAACCTTTTGACTAAAATGCCACATTAGTTTTAATTGACTAAAATCTCCAGTACACTTTAGTTGATTAAAATCTAATGGGTTTAGTTAATTTGTAATGCAGGATTTAAGCATTTTAGAATTTTCAAACTCATTACATACTCCTGGAGTAAAAAGTTAAATCTTTATGGTATTAAGATTTGAACATGCACTGCAGACGCAGTTAGCCGTTGTGATATAAAACCTGTGTTCATTTTGACGTCAGATTTTGATTTAGGGTTAGTCATAGCCTGCTGACTAAAATGCCATTTTAGTTGGCTAAAATAGTGTCAATTTCATCAACAAAATTAACGCTGGTTGGAAGTAATGTATGGAAAGATAAAGTATGAGGCCTCGTACACGACCGAGAAACTCGACGGGCGAAACACATAGTTTTGCTCGTCGAGTTACTTGTGAAGCCGTCGAGAAACTCGACAAGCCAATTTTCTCCATTCCCGTCAAGGAAATAGAGAACCTGCTTTCTTTTTGGCTCGTCGAGTTTCTCGACAATTTCCTTAACGAAAATGTACACGCGACCGGTTTCCTCTGCAAAAAAATATCTCCCAGCAAGTTTCTTGCTGTTTTTTGCCGAGAAACTCGGTCGTGTGTACGAGGCCTGAGAGTTAGTTTATTATACAGGATTTTTATATTGCTTTTATTGCCTCTCCCTTCTGATATTCAACCTACTTCCCCATCCCTAACACACACACACATATAATCAAAATGTTTGCAATGTATTGGTTCTTTATATATTCCACTTACTAGGTAACACAGTGAGCCAGGCTGATTGGTAAGAGAGACCAATGGAATTTCCAGCAAGACATGTATATTCCCCAGCATCCTCCATCGTGACATTTCGAAGATGGAGCACCTCTACTTCTGATGTGTTAATATCTGCAGTCTGCAAGAGTAAAAATAAAAATAATTTACTTAACAAGAAGTACTACAATATAAAATAGCCAGCAGCGCTTCTTCATGTGCCATAATACTAAACAGTAAATTAGGAAATTACCTTAAGCACTTGTACATATGGCGCATCATCAGGTCCAAACCGGCTCCCATTTAGTTCAATGTGTTTAAGCCACTGAATGTGTGGCTGTGCATCACTGTACACCTTGCACAAGAACTCCACGTTACTGCCCACGCGTGCGGTGGTATTCGCCGGAAGACCAGCTTGCAGGATTGGTCGGTGAGAAGATCGTTCTTTAGAAACAAATAAAGATATAAATACTTTAAATAAAAACAAGAGGACTACATCCGATTTTACCCATGTTGTTTTGCAATCATTTAAGCAATTACACATTTTAAAATGACTTTAAGCCCAGGTTCACATATGTGTGATGTGTGAACCAGCGCCGGTTCCTGCAACGCACCTCTCCCCGCAGGCAGTTCACACTGCCCCCCTCTGCGGGTGTCAATTCATTGTTAATGACACCCCCAGATTGGTTCACAGATCGCAGAGCAAACTGTGAACACCCATGCGATACGATTCTAGTGCGGGAGAAGAAAAAAAAAAAAAGCCCCTGCACCATTTTCGTGCTAATCCAATGCGAGTTCAGCCATACAACTGTATGGCTGAACTCGCACTGCACAGACATCGCATGTGATCGGCACCTGCGGTGTGGGTGCGAATCACATGCGATTTCCGAGACCGCACATATGTGAACCTATGCTAAATGTTGTGAAATTGATATGAAAATTGTACACTTTTTTTTAGAAAGCTTGTAATGCAACGTGATTCTTGTTCTGAAACGTCCTACAAAATCTAATGTTAGCATTAAGAGCTGCACACTGCAGGAAGGAATAAAATGACAAACAGCCATAAAAGATGTACTCAGTGGAGACGGCATCTCAATTACCCCTGAAGATCGTTTGCAGACAGTTGTGGTAGCTAAACAGAGAGAGGGCAAGTCTGTCTACAGGGTACACAATGATCCTCATTAGGTTTATGACAGAAATGCTGTCCTTCGGACTTAAAGTTCCAGAGGGTCCGAGTTACAATTTTTTTTTATGCATTACCGCAAAGGTTTCAGAAGAGAGAAAAAAAAAAAAAAAAAAAAAAAAAAAAAAAAAAAAAAAACACACACACACACCACACTAAAGTGAGATTCAGGGCAAACGCAATAAAATTTGGTAAAATAACAGATATAAATAGACATCTAACTTGGCGACGGTTCACAGATGGGCAAGCAGAGCCCAAAAGACATGACAGGGGTATTATGTGTGAACCCCCCCCCCTGCTGCCAGGTACTATGAATGGACCTTGCTGCAAGAGGGTTAAAGATCACCTAGATTTTTTATATTGCATTTTTATTTATAAATATAGATTTCACATACACACACACACACACACACACACACACACACACACACACACACACACACACACACACACTCTGTGGAACTAAAAAACATATATGCTTACCAAGCACATCCAGTATATAGGTGTAACTAATGCTGCCCATTTTGTTCTCCACTACACAGGTGTAGTTGCCACGGTCAGAGAGAACCACGCTCTCCATGACAAGACTCCAGTGCTGATGTCGTAGCTATAAGGGAATTCAAAAAAATAATTAAAACCACCACCTAGAAGGCCTATAGAAAACTGACCACTGATAAACAGGTTATTTTAAAACACCATTAACCAAAATGTCATCATGTACCAATGACTTACCTGAATACCTCCTATGCGATGCTCTCCACGAAATTCTCTCCCATTTTTAAGCCATCGTATGGTTGGAATTGGGCTGCCACCAGCGGCACAGCGAAACTTTACAGTGTTTGCAGCAGGCACGGCATATAGCTTCTTTTCCATTCGCTGAGAGTGGGTCCAGTATGGGGCTAAAAGAAAAAAGCACAGTTCTTATAGACACAGCTTTGGCATTATGAATTAGTGCAAGTCAATGAGAAGTAAACTACGTCTTTTTACTGCAGGATTTCAGAATTAAACAAATAAGTTCTCACGATACATAGTTTATCGCAATTTTCTGAATATTTGACATATCTAGAAACTTGATCTGGTAAAACATGCAATCTAAAAGATTAGTTGCTGTGAATATCTGGCTAAAGACCACTAAAATATGATTATGTTGGAAAGACAGGCTGTGGCAGCTTATCTACTAACCCCAGGGCATAGGTCAGCAGCATGTATTCAACTATCTGGCCATCACAGACAGTCTGGTCTTTGGTATGTGGACAACGCTAGGACCAGACTGCTCTGTACTGGGATTACAGTTTATGGCCTTGCTGGGTGAGGAACACAAGTTATTATAACCTCTAATTAGTCATCTGAACAAGAGAGACAACTCACCTTGGTAGATATACACAGGATCCTCACTTAGATCACCTTGGAAATTTTCCCTACGGCCATCTTCATCATCCTCATCTCCAGACGCCATTGAATCTAAAAAGACAAGCAAGAGATGTGAGAAGGCCTCAAATCCCCAAGGCAATGTACTTTTGATTCAACTATAAGCATTGTCCATGCACAATTACATGGAACATTGCAGGTCATGAGCACAATGCTAGTACAAATTAGAGCTGCTCCAATATTGATTGTGTAAGTCTAGCTTGTTTGCTGGTGGTAAGCACCACAAAGAAAAATCAAGGGTCATTGCTGATAAGGTAATGATTAATATTTTAATGATTGAGTGTTTTTGGTATACACAACGCAGATTTAGAACAAGTATGGGAGAACATATTTAAAATGTACAGCAGACTCCCTCTGCAAGGAGGCATTCATATTATACATGATGCTACACAATGTTATATTTGTAGGTCTCTGGGACACACACACACACACACACACACACACACACACACACACACATCGTTTGCATTAGCTTTTACATTAAAATGACTAGCATGTTAGTCCATGGAGAACATTAAAGATTGTTACTGTAGAGGAGGGGGTCTCAAACTGGTGGCCCCTCCAGTTGTTGCAAGACTACAAGTCCCATCAAGCAATTGCAATGCCTCATGGGACTTGTAGTTTTGCAACAACTGGAGGGCCGCCAGTTTGAGACCCCTGCTGTAGAGCAACAATTTAGTTATGATCAGGGTCCCATAAAGAAGCTAAATACAGTGCTATGGCCTCTCATATAGAAACTCACCAACTACAGATATAGTGAACCTTCGAAGGATTTGACCAGTACCACGGACCACACAAAGATAAAGGCCAGAATCTTCATAGGTTACATCTGTAAGCTCCAAGATGTAGCCCTGTATGTGAATCTTTTCTCCTGCCAGCAAGCGCTCCTGCTCTCTGTACCAGTTAATATTGCTGCTGTAGTTGGTGTCACAAGCGAGTCGCAAAGAGTTTCCAGGGTCAAGCAGGAGATGTTCTTCAGTCCCAGGATGTGACACTGCAGGAGGGGAGCAGAGTACACACAGGGGGGGTCAATACTTTAATTCAGCAATACACAGTCCTTATCAGCATGCAAAGAAAACACACTGACAAATGTTTAGCTGACCTATCTTGAACTCTAGAACAGTCTCCTAGTCATGCTATTCATTTAAAACTTTCTGCAAAATTAGATACTCTCTGGATTTTTATTAAATCCAAAGGTCTAGTTTCTCCAGTCCAAAACACAATACTGTTAGTGATTCAAAATGCCAACATAGTCGCTCGAAACCTGTGGTCAGTGTAAAAAATGCTTGTATCCAATAACCATGAGGAGAATTTTTGGTTACATTTACTTAATGAAATTAAAGTGGTTTGGGACAGTAATGCTATTTATCTTGAAGCATTTAAGTGTTTAGCAGAAGACCAATATGCCAGGACAATGGAGAAGATTGGCAATGGTTCCCGTGAGTGGCAATGGTTCCTACGAGTTGCGAAGAGTACCCTTCGCCTTGGTAAAGGAAGTTGAAAACTTTTATAACCTAAAACCCACAACAAAACCACATATTAGATCACCACTAAACTTAGACAAATGATACTGCCACAGTAAAAAGGTTAGAAAAACATATGTACTATACATCAAATGAAAGGCGTTAATGGAACACCTCAACCTCCCAGATACATACACACAATTCCTCTTAAGACATCGTGTTTGTTTAACCATTAGATGAACTCTAAAGCTTTTTTGAGGGGTGAGAAAGACACACTCCAGAAGGGTGAGAATTTTCTCACCTCCACAAAATTGAGAACTTTGTGAACTTGTAGTATGACCTGGCTGTCAACTTTTGACCTGATAGGAGACCCTCCATGGCATGCATCCTTACCCAGTGACACTTTTGCCAGGTATCCTGGACATACACATACAAGAATATGCATAGAAACCCATCAGCTTTCAAGTTTTTGTCAAAGCTTAATTAAACAAGCTGTTAGAAGCGTATTGGCCGCCGTGCACAACTATACCAGATTTTGCACTTTTCAGTTTTCGTAAAATAAATCCCAAAGACTTCCCTTTGAAACCCCTTCTGACCCCAAAATGCCCTTTTTAATAGTTGGGTGCAGTCAAATGACTATTCCATTTTCTCAGCCTACTGCCACTCATCCCAACAACATATGCCTTGTACACACGATCGGATTTTCCGTCGGCATAAACTCCGACTTGTTTTTCCGACGGAATTCCGTTCAAGCCGTCTTGCATACACACTGTCACACCAAATTCCAACCGTCAAGAATGTGGTGACGTACAACACTACGACAAGCCGAGAAAAATTAAGTTCAATGCTTCCGAGCATGCGTCGACTTGATTCTGATCATGCGTGTTTTTTTTCTCCGTCGGAGTTCCCTACAGACGAACGGAATTTCTGATAGAAAAAAGAGAACATGTTCTCTTTCTAAATTCCGATGGAAAAAAGTTTGATGGGGCACACACACGGTCGGAATATCCGATTAAAGAATTCCATTTGACTTTTTCCATCGGAAATTCAGATCGTGTGTACAAGGCAATAGGGCTTTAATGACAGCAATTTTCCAGCCTGCAGTGCAACAAATCCTTACTTTGGAAATGTATGAACATTTCATCCCCCCCCTGTGTATTACACAGAGCGCAGAAAACAAATCAAATCACCATCTACCTCATGGGACCGCAGCAAAAAAAAAAAAAAAAACAGACTCACAATCAAAAGTCAAAACTAAAACTAGTTAGAAGCCAGAATAACCTGCTGGTAGTTTTTTTGCATTGTAGGAAAAAAAATTAAATAGAAATTATACAGGAAAGTGCAATAACTAAAGTGTCGTCCAAGCTTCTAATTGGCCCTAGTGTGCATCTATACGTTACACTAAGGGCCCATTCAGACCTCAGTGACCTGGTGCATTGACTTGATGCAGCCCATTCAAATGGATGAGTGTGCGACACCCCAAAAGAAAAATTAATGTGCACCATTTTTTGGCAACACAATACACTAGAATTCAAGGTAGTGCATTACGGCATGTTGCAGTTGTGTTGTCAAAATGAATGGCACTGCAACATTCTAATGCACATAGGTTTTAATACTTATTGGAAAACACTGCATCTGTAAGTCTGTTTCAGCCCTAAAACGTATAACTAACACATCAGCTGTATTAAAGATTGCCCATTCTTATAATTACCTTTCTGACTGGTCTGGTCTTCTGACATTGTTGGTCTGCATGATGTCAACATGACAAGAGACAGAAAGCAGAGCAGGAGCCTTGCAAAGTTGAGCATGGTGTCTTGGCTTTTTACAGGGTTAGGTATAGCAGGAATGGGCCCAGCGGTGTACTGATAAGCTGTAGAAGAAAACACATTGTTATGAATATAGCCACACACAAAAGCATAAACATATATACACAAATGCAAGTCATTCATAGACCAATTTCACATTTGATTGGTGTGGAGTTTTGTACAGCAGCATTTACACTAATTTTGATGACCTCTTGATTAAGTGATATCTGAAGCTAAGCATTTATAAACAAGAACCATGCGTCATTAAAATGATGTTCAATGGGAAACATTTTACACATTATGTGGAGTATTCTGTTGACAAAAGACACGCAAAAAAAAAAAAAAAAAGATAGATATATATATATATATATTCCAAGGCACAAAAAAAAAAAAAAACAAACACGTCAGTCTGCATTACCATACCGTTAAAAGCTATTCTGATTGGCTGTTATGGGTCAATCAAAAAAATAAATAAAAAATACTGTACACACCATGGCATCAAAAAGGAGTCATATGGTTTGTATCAACATGACCATGTTCTACACTTTTGGGGTTGATTTACTAAAACTTGAGTTTGCAAAAATCAGACGCAGCTCTGCCTAGAAACCAACCAGCTTCCAGAATTTATTGTCAAAGCTGAAGTTGGAAGCCAATTGGCTACCATGCACAACAGCACACCAGATTTTACACTCTCCTGTTTTACTAAATCAGCTCCATACATAGGCAAATCTGGTTGCTTAACCGTGACCAGTCTTTTCTCAAAAATTATGGCCATGTCAAATCTGGGTTTTAGGCACCCCTACTAAACACATGGATCCTGCAAACGACAACAGCACATCTGTATAATAATAAAAATGTTTTGTTTTTTAAGAAAAAGAGCGAATATATATATATATATATACATATACATACACATATACACACACACACACACACACACACACTATACAAGTTTGCAGTTCCATCCTAACATACATAGGATGAACTCATTGCCCAACTGTTGGCAGATTAAAGCCAGTCTGCCTGTATTTGATACACGTGTGGGGCAGCTTCACTTGAGACCCCTGCAATTTTATGTAGTGCATTCCTTTGACATCTACCAAATTATTAATAAAACAAAATATATATCTATCTTTCTATCTAATTGTTTACTGCATCCAATTATAATAATTTTAAAACCAACACATTATCACGCCAAGTGAAAGTTTTGGGACTTGATTGTACTTACTAAGGTTTGATGTCACTTCTATAAACACAGACCATGCTTTAGTGCCTTACTACAACTAAACACCAATACATTGGGGGTCCAGCTGCTAGCAGATCAGCTCTCATTAATCAAAAAAAAGAAAAAAGAAGGGATAAAGAAATACACATGGCACAATCCCCACCCACCAGTGCATTCCAAGGGATATCAATGTGTAACTAGCTGCAGGGACCTGGGGCTCCAGCTTAATCTTTGAACACAAATTGACAAAGGCCTTTGTGTGCCAAGGCTACCCTAGTTACAGATTTACAGAATACTTATGGTACCAGAGTGAGAGTTTACACAGATCCTCTCTGCAATCACACAAGATAAACAAGGAGTAAATATAGGGGAGAAAAACATACACAGCACATTGAAATCATCATATGCGACCTTCCCCGATACATAACTGAACCATTCCTAAAACAACACAGCATTCAGTTCATAGCACTGGCATGCAAGAGCAGCGCACACAGCCAATCATACAAAGCCCTGGATGTTTAACAGCAGCCCCCGCACTTACAAGCATGCCATTCCTGCTATTACTGCTGACTATTGATTACCAATACACAGTCACCCAGCCTGGGCAGAGGCATAAAACTTTATATTTAGCACCTCCACAAGGTCAGATTGGAAAATGTTTACGACAGACCACACCGGGGTATTTATAAACAGAGGAAAAAAATTAAAACCATTAGCCCTTGTTCATACTGCTTGAAAGTCACGCAACTTTAAATCCAACATCCCTGTGCGACTTCATCGCCGCTTGCATACGACTTTTTACAATGCAAGTTGTGTTGAAGTCGCACCAAAAGTAGTGCAGGAGCCCTTTTCCAAGTCAAAGCAACTTGAGTTGCACCAATTAGAACGGCTCCATTTCCATTAATGGGGCGCAGCTTGTCATGCAACTTTGAACTCTCAAGTCGCACGACAAGTCAACCAGGGCCAATACTGAAAAATTACCATAAATCCAGGCTATTTATAAACAGAAAGCACTAGGGGAAAGGTCAGAAAAAACATTTGCACAACCTTACCATAAAACCAATTCAGTCTCTAAACTCCAGTTTAAATATTTCAAAACATTAACCAGAAGAGCATTAAGCATTAACACTGTCCAAACCATGAGGACCAATGGCTGATGCACTCCAGAACTAGTGTAGTATCAAAGCATTAGCACTATTTAAACTATGAGGATCAGTGGCTGATCCACTCTAGAACTAGTGTAGTATCTAAAAGACAGACATTCTCAAACAGGGTTCTGTGGAACCCTTGGGTTCCATCTAAGGGTTCCTTGAGCTGTGGCGGATTGACCTCCCATCTAAAATGGTGCCTGTCTAGATCCAGAGTACATTAAGCATTGACACTGTCTAAAACGTGGATACAATTTACGAATCCACTCTGGCTGTATTAGGTTCTACAGTTGTAGAGTGGATTTGTAAATTGTATCCACGTTTTAGACAGTGTCAATGCTTAATGTACTCTGGATCTAGACAGGCACCATAAAGTTGGAGGTCCATCAGCCACAGCTCAAGGAACCCTTGGATGGAAGCAAGGTTCCAAAGAATCCTGGTTGAGAATGGCTGTATTAGGTTCTACAGTTGTATTCTCAACAAGGATTCTTTGGAACCTTGCTTCCATCCAAGGGTTCCTTGAGCTGTGGCTGATGGACCTCCAACTTTATGGTGCCTGTCTAGATCCAGGGCACATTGAGCAATTACACTGTCCAAACCATGAAGACCAAATTGCTGTTCTACTCTAGAACTAGTGTAGTGTCTAAGATAACCATTGTCAACTAAAGTTTTGTTGCACCTTAGGAATCCTTGAGTTGCGGCTGACTGACCTCCAATTTGATGATGCCTGCCTAGATGCAGGGAACATGAAGCACTGTCCAAACCAAGAAAGCCAATTGCCAATCCACTCTAGAACTAGTGTAGTACCTAAGACAGCCATTCTCAATCAGGGTTCTGTGGAACCCTACAGTTCCATTCTGGGGTTTCTAGAGCTGTGGCCGATTGACCTTCTAATTTGATGGTGCCCGTCTTGATCTAGGGAGTATTAAGCAATTACCCTGCCCAAACCACAGAGACCAAAAAAACTGCTCCACTCTAGCACTAGTGTAGTATCTAAGACAGCCATTCCCAACCAAAGTTCTGTAGCACCCTAGGGAGTTGTGGCCGATTGACCTCCAAATTTGATGGTGCCAGCCTAGATCCAGGGCACATTAAGCAATTACCCTGCCAAAAACACAAGGACCAAAAAGCTGCGCCACTCTAGAACTAGTGTCGTATCTAAGACAGCCTTTCCCAACCAAAGTTCTGTATGTACCCTAGAAAACCTTCAGCGGTGGCAGATTGGCCGCCAATTTGATAGTGCCTATTGGCCACAACTCAAGGATCCCTAGGGTGCTACAGAACTTTGGTTAGGAATGGCTGTCTTAGATACTACACTAGTTCTAGAGTGGAGCAGCTTTTTTTTCTTTTTGGGTTCCTGTGGTTTGGGTAGGGTTATTGCTTAATGTACCCTGGGTCAAGACAGGCACTATCAAATTGGAGGTCAGTCTTGACCCAGGGCACATTAAGCAATAACCCTACCCAAACCACAGGAACCCAAAAAGGAAAAAAAAAGCTGCGCCACTCTAGAACTAGTGTAGTATCTAAGACAGCCTTTCCCAACCAAAGTTCTGTACGTACCCTAGGAAACCTTCAGCGGTGGCAGATTGACCTCCAATTTGATAGTGCCTGTCTTGACCCAGGGCACATTAAGCAATAACCCTACCCAAACCACAGGAACCCAAAAAGAAAAAATGCTGCTCCACTCTAGAACTAGTGTAGTATCTAAGACAGCCATTCCTAAACCAAAGTTCTGTAGCACCCTAGGGATCCTTGAGTTGTGCCCGATTGACTGCCAATTTGATGGTGCCAGCCTAGATCCAGGGCACATTAAAGCATTTACACTCTCCAAGCCATGAAGCCCAATTAATGATCTACTCTAGAACTAGTGTAGCACCCAAGGTCACCATTCTCAACCAGAGTTCTGGGGGTTCCTTGAGCAGAGGCTGATTGATGTTGCCTGCCCAACACCACTTGGCAGAATCAGTGACATGGCACCTACTTTTTTCTAGGGTGGTAGAATTGCTGAATTGGTAAAAAGCAGGGGGTTCCCAGGACCTAAATATGAGTTCTATAAAATAAAGCAGGAGATGAGCTCCATACAACAGTCACCTTTGCTTCTGAGTATGTGTCTAGGGGAAGACCATGCATGTTAGGGTAAACATGGACCTCCCCAGGACCTGGTGACATCAAAGGAGCAGTGTGCCCTATGGGCACCCATTGATCACACAGAGCCGGAGACTCAGTGATAAGAGTGACGCCGGACAAGTGTGAAGTTTATCTATCTCCAAGCATTAGTAATCACCCCCCCGGAGACACAAATACAGGAGATCGGGGGGAATGTGATCTCACCTGATCTGTATTATTGGGGTGC